>NC_142015.1:5616361-5656361 GCF_049901735.1 Notechis scutatus
ACTAATGCTCTAATGGTCATTTTGAAAAATCCTTTCTTAGTGAGCATCTAGAAGCCAAGAGGAACATACGTGCCAAATTTCAAGTTTGTAGGCTTTATAGTTCCGGAGATTCTGTGATGATGCGTGAGTGGTATTTCGCTTTTATATATACAGAACAGTCAAGCTAAGCCACACCCAGGCTCCAAGCTGTCCGACATGGCTCACAACAGACCCTGTTTCTTAGTCACCAAACGTTTCCCATTGGCTGGCTTGTTGTTATGGCTATCCCAGCTCCTAATTTCTTATACACTGACAAATTCTTATATGCGATGATCTTGAGAAGGGTATTGAAGCCATGGTGGCACGGTGGTGAGAGTGCAGTACTGCAGGCTACTTCTGCTGACTACTGGCTGACTGCAATTTGGCAGTTCGAGTCTCACCGGCTCAAGGTTGACTCAGCCTTCCATCCTTCTGAGGTGGGTAAAATGAGGGCAGATTGTTGGGGGACAATAGGCTGAACCTGTAAACCGCTTACAGAGGACTGTAAAGCACTTTGAAGCGGTATTTAAGTCTAACTGCTATTGCTATTGCGTGACTGGGGTGGTATTGCTGGATGGAAGGAGTCCTTACATCAATTCACCTAACAGCTTACTCTCGTTGTGCTTGGGTGAAGAATAAATAAATTTAATTTCATGCAGTGGCCTGGTGTTTTTAATCATCCCAACTGAGAACAAACTTGGAAAGGAATAAGAACATTTCAACAGTTATGAGCTAAAGTTCAGGGGTGGCAACGGAAAAGGAGTTCTAGAGGGGAAGAACTAACAAGGAAGCCTGTTAGGAATGATGGTCACCTAACAGTTGGGTTGGCAATATATAAACCAGGATAGTCATTTAATACTGTTGTATCTTTAAGAGAATGTTGTAATTGTGATTGGCTGCGGTTCCTCCAATGGCCATAAGATGGAGCCAGAAACCTGGTTTGTTCTTTTTTGCATTTCCTTTGCTTTCCTTTTGCCTTTTGCCTGATTGTCATTCTGCTTGAATTGCTGTGAGTCTTGCAACTATTCACAAACTCCATTTACTGAACTTTGTTTATGATACTGGTAAAGAAAAGGACTTCGTTTTTGGATTATCCCTGGATTGATTATTTTGAATACTAACTGCTTTAATCACGTATGATTTGGACTGTTTGTTGGACTTTGTTTACCCGTTTACAGGAAGTAAAACTTACATTTTACTATTCAGTGTATCTGTATGCTGGTTGTGTGTTATTCATCACCACTCTCACTATGTTTCCCTGAGTGCACTCATTCTCCCAACGGGGAATACCTCAACAAAGCCTTTCCTTTCCTTCCTGCCCAGGGACTCGGAAGAAAATCCCTTGAGGCCACTTACTCAGCTTGACCTGCTGCTCGCCCTGGAAAAGATGAAAGAGTCCAGAGGAGCCACATCGGCAACGCTGACAGAGCCAACTTTGGACTGAGTGGATGGGATTCCTAGCCTGGAGAACAAAGATGAACCTCATCGCAATTGCTCTACTGTAGGGTTGTCCAACCTTGGCAACTTTAAGACTTGTGGACTTCAACTCCCAGAATTGTGGGAATTGAAGTCCACAGGTCTTAAAGAGTTGCCAGGTGGCACCTTTTACTGCAGAGGAGGACTTTAGGACTTCAACTCCCAAAATCCTGAGCTAGCAGGCTTGCACAGGAATCTGGGAGTGAAGTCCATAATCCAAAAAGGCCTGAGTGCCACCCCTGCTCTACTGTAATGTTAAAGGGAAAGCTAAGTAGGAATGAAGACATTCTTAAGAAAACAAACGCTGGGATGATTCAACAAGGGATAAAATGAACACTATGCATGCAGGGTGGATTTTCCCCATCTGAAGGGCACTCCAAAGATGTTGGGGAGAGAAACTTCCAACATCTGGTGAGGCTGCCTGAAAATTATGGGAGTTATTGGGGTGCTGCAAAATTGGAGAAACATCCCTATAAAGAAAGGTCACAAGAATCAAGAGAGCCAAGAGTATCACTCATACAAATTATCAACCCATTATGCTGAGATCTTATTGTCTGAGTAGCAAAGTGTTCTTTATGAAGCAGTGCAGCTACTAACTAAAGCTAGCATTAAAGTGGGCATAAACTAGCTGGTTTTTTTAATCTCCTCTCTTCCCCATTTTTCAGTCTTTCCTTAACAAAAGATCATGCAACAAAGCTATAGCAAATTATGTTTCACAGCTGTTACAGCCACCCATTCAAGGTTTTGCACCAACGTATAAGTAAAACATTTAAGAATTGAAAATATGTCCTAGTTTTTTTATTTGTCGTTATTTTATATGTTTTCTCAATCTGTTGAGAGGGCTTTTAAATCATTCCTGAAAAAAAAATACTCTTGTTCTAGATCCCCGCAGCTGAGGACCGATATATAGTAGTACCTTGGTACTCAACTGCTTTGAAATTCATTGAATTTGCTACTCAACACATTTTGATGCAAAAATTATGGCCTGGTACTCATTGTTTGTTTGGTATTAGATGCACAAGCTAGAACTTGTTGATGTCAGCTGCCCTGTAATTCACTACAGAATTCCTTAAGGGAAAAAATTGGTTTGGTACTCGTTTTTAGTACTCAGCATGCCTCCCAGAACCAATTAACGATGAGTACTAAGATACTACTTATCAGAATTTTAATTGGCAGCTTCTATACTCCGTTCTACATTTCCTGAAGCTGCTCTTTAAAAATAAACATGCTTCAAGTGGGTGGCCCAAAACTCAGGCTGTTTTTGGGCCACACATTCAAAGCACATTTATCCCTTTTCAGAAATAAAATAGATTTTATTTATTAAATTACTATATTGTCCATCCCCTAGAAGGAGACTGAATTAACTGGGCAGTTGCCTGGCAAACAGCAACACTGAAAGGCTAAGATATAACAGAAACATCAAGGCAGATAAATCCTACTTCACTGAGAGGTGATTTCCAATTTAGCATCCTTCATATATAAGCATTTGGAAAGTTCATAATTTTTTCTTCTCTTTCATGGTGGTATAAATCTTAGCATATTGCATTGTTTCCTTACATTGATGTTTGTATATGTGTACAATTATTAAGTCTATGAAATAGCTTAGAATATTGAGGGCAAAAAGAGAAAAAGAAAAATATATTCTTTCAATGTTAATTGCAGTTTAGGCTAGAAATGTTATTAACGTATTTTTTTAAACTTCTTAATCTGTACTTGGGAGTAACATTGAAAAAGGACTGCTACAACTCACATCAGAATAATTAGAGGTTTCACTCTTAAGCTGATTACTTATTAAAGTTTCGTTTGTCCTGCGACTTTGCGTGTGCTTGTGTATGTGTACAAGGATAATAATTTCAATTAATCTTAGTTTTTCTTAGAGAATGCCTCTTAAGTTTTGGAGAGTCCACTAAGCCTCAGTTAAATGTTCCAATCACCGTTTCTGTTTTCCCCCCCAGCCAGAAACAGAATTTAACATAGCCCAAGTTTATTTATTTATTTAATTTTTATTTATTTATTTGTTTGTTTCTTTGTTTCTTTATTTATTTATTTGGAGAGTACATCTTACAATGGAGTATTTAAAGATTTTTCCACTTCAAAATGCAGGAAATCATGTGAAACATTTGTTTAAAGGGTGGTCAGAGATGGCTCTGGGAGAGCTCAGAAAAGAGGTTAAGTGGAGGGGCGGGTAACTTATTTGTTCTCAAGTAGGAGAAAATGAGAACTTGTGGATACAAGGATGATACTAACTTCCTCAAGTATTCCCCTTCTGTTCCTAAGTTCTGAGTTTCAGCTTCATTGTTTGCTGTTTGCTGCCATCTTGTTTTCAGAGGGCTTTGGATGTTGTAAATGGAGTCCGGCCTAAATGTTTGGGGAAAGATTTCCTTACAGCAGGAGTGTCATCTCCCTGTTGGAATCTGATTCCAAGGGGGAGGCCAAGCAGCTGACAGGGAGTGGGAGTGTGGCTCCAGTGGCTGTGGAAGAAACTGGGGAAGGGCAGTCCAGCTGGGCAGAGCAGGGGAGAGGTAAGAGCAAGGCAGAGGGAATTCAGAGGAAGAGCCAGGCCCACCCTCTCTTCATCCTAGGGTATGCAAAGAGGAACGGAGAAGGGAGCAACGTGAATTGCATGGCTTACAGGGGAGGAAAGGGCCCTGATTCCCTTCATTAGCTGCAGCTGGGAACACAGTGTTTAAAAAGGAAAGCTGTGCACAGCAACTTGTTGGAAGAAAATCGTGAGTTATCTCTTATGGTCTAGGCTTATCTGGGTTCCTGGCGTCTTTCCCAACTGTGTGTGTGTTTTGCTGGTCTTTCAAGTCTGCAATTCCTTTTCCTGCCCTGTCCAGTTAATTGCTGCAGCATGGTTTGCATGGATATTTATTTAGTTTAGATGTACTTTGTTTTCGGACTGAATTTCCTCCACTTAAAGACTGTTTTTGGGAGAGTTTTTTCTCCAGCCGAAAGTAACTGGACATTGGGGGCAAAGTTGGAGGTATTAAAGCGACTTTTCTTACTTATGTAACTGTGTTGCCTTTGTGCCACGCCTGGGTCATCACAAGGGGTATCCAACCTTGGCAAATTTAAGATTTGTGGACTTCAACTCCCAGAGCTGACTGAGGAACTCTGGGAGTTAAAATCCACAAGTGTTGGAGGCCCCTGCCTTACAGCACCTATTGCCTTTCTTGCCTAAAATTCAGTCTGCCAAATACCAGGTTTCTGCAGAATATATGTGCTTGCAAATCTTACCTTAGGGCTTCAAGATGAGAAGGCGCAGTTCCTTTGGGGGCTTAAGCCCAAACTCTGTTAAAACCACCAAAATCTTCCCGCTGAGCCACTGAAATAGGAAGCTGGAACTACACACTATCACAGAAGTCTGTGGAGATTTTCAGTCATCCTGGTCATTTTGTCCCAAAGATGCTTTTTCTAGAGGCAACTGGACTTTCTTATTTTTTTCTTTGAAGAAGCTTCTTGGATGAGATATGAAATGTTTTCAAAAGAAAAAAAAAACAGCAAGTCCAGTTTCCTCCAGTTGCAAAAGCATCTTTGGGACAACGATGACCTGGATGACTGAGAAATCTCCATAGACTTTTAGCTATACAATTTGGGATGAACAGCCATGGAATGGTGTGGGGAATGGATTTCCAAAGAAAAAAATAGCAGACTACAGGAACCATTTGTACCACTCAGGTGACCCTGAGGACACAGATAAACCTCCAAGTGCTTCAACTACCCTCTAAAAGGATGCAAATGACCAGCTGCCAGCAAGGAATATAAATGCTTCCATTTCCCACCATCTTGTCAGAGCTGAAGAAGCTTCTTGGATAAGAAGCAAAACATCTTCAGAGAAAAAAAAAAACAAGAAAGTCCAGTTGCCTCCTGAAAAAGCCCTTTCGGGACCATCGTAGAAGCAATCCTAGATTCTAGATTAAGAAACTGGCTGGGGAACTTGTGGTTGTAACATGCTGCAGGGTAGAACTTGGTCCAGAAAAAAAATCTTTTAGAAATGCCTGCCCGCCCAAATATTTATTTATTTATGAAACTTATGGGGTCACCCATCTTGAAGAATGCAACTCTGGATGGCCTATATTAAATAAAAAAAATTGAACAATAAATCAACTTCAGTTTAAAATCTCAACACTAGCAATTAATAGGCAATTGGGAACTTCGTAGCCTTGATGTGGGAGCCGCAATAATCACGATTCCAATACCCGTGAATTGTATTTTGAGGAAACCGGTATCGAGCCTGTCTTCTGATTCGAAAGAATTCTGTAACTCATACACTATCAGATGCAGACACAAACAAAAACTATGATTGTTAGTTAAAAGTATGATGGGATATGCACCCTTTCCTCCAGGAAAACATGCATTGTGATATCACAGGACACGCAGGTAGTGCTGTCAGGGTTCTAGAACGAACAGCTTGCGGCCTGTGAAAGAACGCTAAACAGTTGTATCCAAGACAACCCTGGGAAAGATCAAGTGCCTGCTGAGGGGTTTTGGGTCCTAAAACTTGATTGCAAGTTATTTTTGGGATATGTCCACCAACAGTGCATGGAAGTAGATACAGTAAGCAGCCATTATCTTGTTTTAGCCTCAAATATTTCTTCATCTTAGGGTCAGGTATATTGAGTGACAAAAGAGAAAATAAGGTTTTCAACCAACCAACCAACCAACCAACCATCCAACCAACCAACCTTCAGGTTCCAGAAGAGCAAAATTGGCCTACTCTAAAAATAAGACCTGGGTTTTTCCAAAGTAGTTACACAAGCTGCCTTTAAATGCAACACTCCCCGAATCACCAAATGCCATCTTGGCAAGGGTGTCTCAACAATTTCATGAGAGATGGGCTGTGCTGCGATGCTGCAGTTATCTCTATAACACAACAGCAGGTCTTAAGGGCCCACCAAGGCGGCATCTTGTCCAGAATGACCAAACCAGAAATCCAAGCTCTCCTTGGTAGGAACAGAAACATACTCCTCACTCAGGGTTTGACTCTGGGTGGCCACAAATGCTTGGTCATACGAGACAATCTGTATACCGACGCCCAACAGCATACCATGGACCTCCGAACCAAGGTCTACCATGGGGACAAGAAGGACAACTGCACCCATGCCATCGCTGTGGTCTTGGTTAATCCGGTCTGCCTAATCCTCATTGGGATGCAGGGAATTCAGGGAGGGACACTGAATCTGAAAGCTTTCCAGATAGCAAAGTACATCGAAGAGCATTTACGCCAATAAATACGCAACAAGCTTCTACCATCATGTCAGCTACGGGCTTCTCTTTTATTAGTCCAGCTTGCAAAGGATGACGACATTTTTCTTTCCGTCCTGTTGAAGAGCGTGCAGGAGAAGTGGATCCTGGTCACTTCTAAGAATTGTCCAAGTCCAGTGGGACTGATGTTTCGGATCTGATAATCTTGAACTTCATCTTTGAATGAGTACTTCGGAATAAGCTTCCATCTACAGCTCCTGGGGGCAACACTAGCTCTCTGGAAGGTCTGACCAATGACTGGATCACATTTGAGTCTTTCCAAGAACGTCTCAAATCCGCTCACCTGTCATCCTCAGCGGTCTTGTTTCCTAGAAGCCACCCTGGATTTACTCAACAGATCTTCTAGTCCTACTCATGTACAGTACACAAACACTTTTCAGATCCATTCCTGACTGCTTCGTTTTCTATTTCTGATGCTGCCAGCTGTTTGATTAATAGGCTTTCTGAAAACATTTATAAAGAGATTCCCCCCAAAACACTGTTATTTTGCAGCCTATAATCTCGCTTTGCAATTTGTTTACTTCTATCTCGCTTTGTAATTTGTTTACTTCTACTCTGGATATCCGCTAAGGCTTATTGCTGATGGGAAATTTAAAATGGAAATAAATGGGCCTTTGTAAGGGGAAATAGCTTAATTCTACCACTATGCTGGCAAGAAGGCTCTTACTTTACCGGATCTTTTCTCCTTGGCTTATAATAAAGAGCAGTCCCTGTTCACTGCCCTTTGAAGGCTCTTCGCTCAAGGAAACATGGACAAAGTTCTGATTGCCAAATATCAATGAAAATATCAGCAGAGGTGTAGAGGAACCCTGTAAAGGACATTGGTTTCTCTCTAAGCCATAATTGCTGAATTAATTGCAAAGTGTGGTTTCCATTAAAGCAGTTTGGTTTGCTCCAGATTTGTTAGATTCCAATGCCTTTTCTGTTTCATGGTGGTCTATTGTGTTAATATTGCCTTCTGTAATCAAATTAAATGAAACATTTGTTGATTTAAAAAAAAAATCATTCTGAAAGATAGAGAAGAAAAATGTCCATATAATAAAGGTTTTTTTTTTTTTTATAAGCAGCTAGAAGGGACAGGCACCGTTTGATTCTTACAGTTCCTGCTCCTTATCTACATTTTTTTCTTCTCCACTTATCTCCTTCCCCCCCCTAATTATCACAAAATATCTGTGGCTCCATCGTCCAAAAGCTGCTTTTGTACTGAGCCCCACGTTCACTGTCATTTTCAATTAATTAATATATGCACATGGTTAACATGCTGTTTTATGTTGTCCTCTTTATAAGGAATATTGTAGGTGGTAACCTGGCTGAGACTGAGGGAGGAGTCAAATGCATCATAAGTTATGAGTTCCTGCATGTCCACAAGAGATCTAAGTCCAGCCCAGCTTGAATTCTTATCTCCCGCTCTTTTCCATTGACCATTAGTTGGCCAGTATGTTATGGAGAGCTTAAGCTTGCAATAAACCTTTATACTCCTTTGAACTGCTTGTATCTCCTGGTTTCCCAGGTGCTTATGTCAAATCTTACTGTCCTGCCTGGGTGTCCACTGACAGGTGAGGTGAAAATGTCTTTCCCGTTTCCTTACCTCGTAGCTTTAAAGTGCAAACCTATTCAAATTCCTTGGACTGTACACACAGAATCCTTCTAGTGTCTGTTTTTATTTATAGATATACAGGTGATAAATAAATGCCAACAACTTGACCACAGAACTTGTTGCTCTCTCCAATTTGGTTAACCAAGGTGATCAAATAAAGGTACCCAGTTGAGAAACAAAAAAAGACTTAACCGAGAAGTCATCTTTGTAGTCATCAGCATGCTCAGCTTTATGATTTCCCAATTGCTGTTAAGGAACAAAAGCCCAAGGAGCATGAATACTTTAATTGCTGCTCTCTAAAAATATTTAAACAGTTAATTGTCCTCTTTAGGAAAGCGTGATAAGAGAACAAAGTTAAGCAAATCACAACTTTCTTGCCATCACGCCTGAGTCCAAGGCAGAGTGAGAAAGAATAGTTTTAAAGCAGACCATTGAATTTAATAGGCATTTGTGTGAGAGAGAGGGAGGGAGGGAGGGAGACAGAGGGAAGTGTGGGGAGAGAGATTTGGGCTATAATGGCCTGAATATGCTTTTCTGATGACAAAACTGATTCCTGGTTCAGAAACAAAGGGAACTGCCATCCATGACTTCCTGTCCCCCCTGCCACTGCAGGAATCTTTCGCTTAGGACCACGGATCCAGCGATGCTTGGCTGCTTCCAGCAGAGGGAACGAAAGCCAGGTTAAAAGCACGAGACCCTTCCTCTTTGCCTTCTCCATTTATAAAAGAAGCCTCCTGCTGCTGCTTTTATCACACATAGCGTTATAAATACGAGACATGGCAGAGCTTGTCACCTAGATAATTATTTTCCCCCTGGCTATTCAGAGATAGGATGAAAGTAGCCTTAAGAAAAAAAAAACTTCACCAGATGGTCTGGACCAGGGCTCTCCAACCTTGGCAACTTTAAGCCAGCTTTGCTGGCTGGGGAATTCTGGGAGTTGAAGTCCTCCAGGCTTAAAAGTTTGCAGGGTTGGAGACCCCTGGTCTGGACAACAAGAGATATATGGGGGGATCTCACTGCAGAAGACACAGTCTAATCTCATGTGTTTTCCCAAACCTCTCACACCATCACCCCCTTTTTTTTCCCCCTACTGGTGTTGTGTGGTAGTTAAGATCCAAGAAGGCAAAACATAAAAGGGCACCACTGTCCCGATCTCCTACAGATGCTCGGAATGGTGACATCTTCTCCAGCATCTGCAGGGAAGAGCGGCGAAACAGCTTTAACCTTGGCTCCAAGGCTCACACCTTTCCAACCTGCCTTTGGGATAAATATCACCCGGGTAGTGTGCGCAATTAAGTCATTCAAAGTCATTACAAGGGGGCAAGTCATATATCCTGTGTGGAACTGGGAGGAAGGACGCAGCAAGCCCTTGGCTTCGAACCCTTTCCCCTACCTTCAGAGATTCTAGAGCTCCAGATAATCTCCGACAGTTAAGATGTCCATCGGGCTCGTTCCCATGAATGTTTGCCCATCTCTTCTAGCAGAGTCTTTTTCTGGCGACGTTTCCGTCTTCGTCAGCTCAGGAACAGGCACTTTTGGAGAGCCCAAATCACTCTTGTTTAGGCAGAACCACCAGCTACCCTGGCGAGGGGCTTTGCAGCGGCTCTTATCGATGCTTGTAGGCCAGCAAGGATTCGAAATCGGGAGCACAAACGAGCTTGTGCTTCACGTGGCCCAAGACGATCATCTCACCACTCCGATTGTCCCCAATGCTGACTGACACCAGTTCCTTTGCGAGACCAAGAGAAAAGGACAATTAGTCCAAAGCCCCCTTTTTCCCTCCAAAAAAGTAAAGCAAGCCAACAAGACCTAATCAAGGAATCTTTGCAGGTTTGAGGAAGCAAACAGATTTTGGGAAACAGATTTTTGAGTGTCAGCATAAGCCACTCATTAGATGGTCTCAGCCAGGTGCTCTACCTGCTGAATTCCCCCCCTGTAGAAGAAATGCAAACAATTCCCAGTCATTTAAACGAGGCTGGAGCCAAACAAGGAAAAAACAAAAACAAAATCTTGCTCTATGCTGAAAGATCGGGACTGATAATATCAGGGTATTTTTTAAAAAAGCACACAAGAAGAATACTTGCTTAACTACTCACTCCTTTCCTGTACCAGTAAGACTTAAATATTTCTTAACCTAGACCAGAGGCCCCCAAACTTGGCAACTTTAAGACCTGTGGACTTCAACTCCCAGAATTCTCCAGCCAGCTATGCTCTGTCCACCGGTCTTAAAAGTTGCCAAGGTTAGACACCACTGACTTAAAGAGATGCTTTGTGGAAAACCTGCGGAGAAAGTCAGGGCTATCTAGTGCCAGTTGGAAGAGCAGGGGACCAAACTGGGTATATCCGTTAAGATAATGGATGGAAACTGACCAAGGAGAGATTCAACCTGGAAATAAGAAGAAATTTTCTGACAGTGAGAACAATCAACCCGGTGGAACAGAAGTTGCCCACAGAAGTTGTGGGAGCTTCATCACTGGAGGCTTTCAGGGAGAGACTGGACTGCCACCAGTCAGAAATGGTGTAGGGGGGTTGGACTAGATGACCTGCAAGGTCCCTTCCAACTCTGACAGTCTAATGATATGCTTTGACAATACAATGTATTCTCCCATCAGTCAAAAGTCTATGCTAGAGTTCTAGGATATTCTTTTGAGACAGCCATGACCTAGATGACCGGGTACCTCCATAAACCTTTAGCTATGCTCTTTGGGATGAGCACCCTTTGAATCGTGTGGAAGTATAATTTCCCAAAAATTGCAGACTACAGGAACCATTAGCACCACTCAGGTGACCCTGAGGACACAGATAAATCTCCAAGTGGCCTCAACGACCCTCTAAAAGGATGCAAATGACCAGCGGTCTGCAAGGAGTATAAATCCCTTCCATTCCCCACCATCCAGCCTTAGAGCTGAAGAAGCTCCTTGGATGAGAAGCGAAATGTCTTCAAAGAAAAAAAAACAAGAGAGTCCAGTTGCCTCCTGAAAAAAGCACCTTTGGGTCTCCCATCAGTCTTAATGGCTATTAAGTCCCTAAGCCTAGACCCCCACCCTAAGAACACGAACATTTCCAAATCATCTCAACAGCGGTTTGACGGCAGCGTTTGGGACGAGGGGGTCACTCCGGCCCCTTTTCTAGCTGCCCGTTTCTTGCAACTGCTATTCCCAGGTTGCGCCGCCTCCGGCCACTTTGTGCTTGAAATGGCCTGCGAAGGGAGGCCACGTCCCACAAGAGCAAGGCGTACCTGAAGAAAGGAGCAGGGCGTTCCCATGGTTACGTCGAGGGTCACCTGGCCGAGAACAAGTTGCACCTTTCCTGACTTGCGGACCAGCAACTTCCCCACTTGCCCCTCGGAGAGGTCGCCCAGGGTGCAGGTATTCTCCGCTTCCTGGGTCTCCTGGGGAAGCAGAAGTGGGCAAGTTTAGGAGCTGGGGAGAAATCAAGGTGAGAGCGTTTGCAAACTCCCTCTCTGCTCTCCCTTAAAACGTCATGGCAACCTTGTTTTCTGGTGCCTGGAGCTGAATGCAAAGGTGTCTATAGAACAAGGGTGTCCAACTCAAGGCTCGAGGGCCGGATCCTACCTGCGGGGTGCTCAAAACTGGCCCTTGGGGCCGGCCTGGAAATAGCAAAGGACCAGTCTGCAGTGCCTCTGGGGGCCAAAATGAGGGCAGCCAAAAACCTGTGCCCCGTTTTGGCCGGCAGGGTGCTGCAAGGGGCACCTGTCCCTTCTGCCCCCACCCACCCAGCAGAGGAGAACTATAATGCTGATCCGGCCCTCAAAGAAATCAGTTTGACGCCCCTGCTATAGAAGCAAAACAGCCAAAATCGTTATTTTTGGAAGCTTCTTCACCTTCCACGAAGTATAGGACAATTATGCCAATGAAGCATAAAGGGGCTCAGTGGCTAAGACGCTGAGCTTGTCGATCAGAAAGGTCGGCGCTTCGAATCCCTAGCGTCGCGTAATGGAGTGAGCTCCCGTTACTTGTCCCAGCTTCTGCCAACCGAGCACTTTGAAAGCATGTTTAAAAAATGCACGTAGAAAAATAGGGACCCCTTTGGTGGGAAGGGAACAGCGTTCCATGCGCCTTCAAAGGCGTTGAGTCCTACCGCCACATGACCACGGAGACGTCTTCAGGCAGCGCTGGCTCTTCTTCGGCTTTGTAACGCAGATGAGCACCACCACCACCCCCAGAGCCGGAAATGAGTAGCATGTATGCGCGAGGAGGGGAACCTTTACCTTTATGCCGATAAAAACCCAACTCTGGGAAAACGTCTTGGTTCAAGCATTGCCATCCCAAATCAATATATATAACCAACAGTTAGACCACTGGTCTTTTTCTACAGAAATGTCAACATCCTGGCTTCTATCTGGCAGACTTCCAGATCTCCATTTGCAGCCACAAACACCATGCGCATTGCAGTAGCACAGGGGTCTCCAACCTTGGCAACTTGGAAGACTTGTGGACTTCCAACTCCCAGAATTCCCCAGCCAGCATAGCTTTAGGAATTCCCACCTTAGGAATGTGGCAAGTCCGAAACCCTTCCCTCCTAATACCAGCAAAGAGAACGGAAGAAAAAAGAATATGTAAAAAAGCTAAATAAAATGGTTACACATAAGTCAAATTTCAGGCTTGACAGGCTGCCCCCCTCACCCTTTTCAAAGAAACTCCTGGCCCCTGGTGGGATCAAAAAGGCAAGGGTCTCTTGCTAAGGAAATACCTTGCAGCAGAATTTTTAATTCCTAGTTAGTCCAGGGGGGTCTCCAACCTTAGCAACCGGAAGCCTGGCAGACTTCAACTCCCAGAAGTCCACAAGTCTTCAAGTGGCCAAGGCTGGAGACCCCCTGCAGTAGCGCCTGCAGATTCCCGCTGCTTGTTCCAGCAGGACACTCATACCTGGGTCTTCTCCTGTTTTATCACCATCATCTGCCCATCCTCGTTCTGCACTTCTGTTTTCAGCGGCTTAGTGTCCTGTGTGGGCGGCTGTCCCGGGAGAGTATCTGGCAGCTGCAGGAAGAGCAACTCTTCCTCCTTGGAGAGACTCAACCTGGGCAGCAGTTCCGCCAGGGAGACATCCTGAGGGAAGGGAGGAGGGGCTTTGGTGGGCGCTGGAGCCTGGGCACACGCCGTCTCCTCTTCATCGTGTTCCTCTTTCACTGGGGGAGGGGAAGAGAGAGAGAGAGAGAAAGAGAAAGAGAAAGAGAGAGAGAGGAGATTATCCAATATTTATCCCCTTTATTGTCAATTCAATCTTGCCACCTATTTTTATTTTATGTATTCTCCCCATTTTACTCTCTTAAACCCAATATATAACAAATAAAAAAAAACTAGGATCAATATAGCCGTTTTTAGTTAATACCTCCTTTATTAACAACAATAATCTCCTATTTACTATTATATATTATATTATAATATACAGTATTATTATATTATAGTATTATATACTATTTTATATGCATATATTTCTTCCCCTCCACCCCCAATCGGGTTCCACATGGTATTCTTTCCCTATTACACAATAAGTCTTATATTTATTCCAAAAACATTCATATAACCATTTCATATTTTACATTTTGTTTCTATTTAACCAGTTGTAGATATGAGTAACATATATTTATCCCATTTTCTAAAGCAGCTACGGGGCTGCTTCTGAAGACCACCAAATGACTAAATGTCCCTTTAGTGACCCCCTGCCATCGTACACTCCCCAATTCTTCTCTTCTTGCAAGAAATTAAGAGGGAACAGGTTCCTCGTACAACTTCAGGGCTGCACAAATGCCCACTTTATCCGTTCGCTCATCTGTTCCAGGTCAAGGTGAGCCACCTACCTTTTACCGAAGGTAAGCCTGTCTCCAGCTCCTCCTCTTTATGGCTGGCATTCAACAGCTTGCTGTCCTCTTGATCATCCCCTTCTTCCTTGAAAAGCCAACCAGAATGTGCCAGAGGCAGCTGGACTGGCTTGTTTCGAATGTCGTTTTTCAAGCCTGGGTCATCCAGGAACTGGGACCAAAGAACGAGAGAGAAAACGGCAGTTAAAAGAAGAGAACCGTTCCTGGAGACTATTTCACATCCTATCCCACGAGTCTGTTTTTTTGGACAATGAGGATATGTGATTTTTAAAAACCGTTCCTACTTTTTTAACGTAAGCTGGCCAGTTGTCTGGAATCTCTCAGCCTCTGAATTGAATGAATAACGCAACCAACCAATAAAGAGGGTTGAGGTAGTTTGTGATCCAATGTCAGGTGAGAAATGCAGTTCTTACTTTGCTGAGGGAATAGCTCCCTTACTTCAAGCTGCATATGCTGCTCCAAGCACAAAGCTTTGCAAAAAATCTCTCAAATGTAAATGCAAAACAATGTTCTGAACTTGAGAAAGCTTTGTTTGAAACATTTTGCCAAAAAGCTCAAACCGGTCTATTTTGCAACGAAGAGTAAAACACTTCATGACATGTTGCGCTCAAAACTGTTCTGAGACTAAACAATTTGCACGTTTCTACTTCAAGCCCTAACAGTTCATTTGTTCTGGGAATATCATGCTATGTAAACGAAGGAAGTGCACATGGTTATCTCTTACTCAGAGTTTAGCCTGTATTTCATCAACAACTGGCAATGTATCAATATGTGGATAAATGTTTCCACAGGCACAAACTTCCTAAACCTGCCCTTCATTCTTAAAGCTGAGATCGCAAAGGAATAGAGAAAGAACTATAGGTGGGGAAAAAAATTAACAGAAAAATGTCATCTTGTGTAAAAACCACAAATTTTGTGTTAAAATCAGATTACAATGAACTGAAACATTCTTATTTTAAAGAACATATATTTAAGATAAACACCCTTAACTCCAGCTAGCAATAGTGCCCACCAATGCCTTAGAAGTTGAGTCCTAATATAAGATAAAGTCCGTATTATTTCGGGTGTTGATGGATGGTAGCCACCCTCAAACTCACATCATCTTTCTCCAACATGCGCAAGATCTTCTTGGTCTCTTCATCCGTCTCCCTCTTCTCTTTCTTTATGTTGATGATGTGAGATGGGCCAAAATCAGACATATCCACAGACTTATCCCAGGTACCTGCACAGAAAGCAAGAACAGCATCCCTGCAAATGGCACGTCTCATAATGCAAATTTATGGTGGCTGGCCGAGAAGACCCTGGATGGCCAAGTCACCAACGCTAGACGTTTCATTAAAAATAAGCCAAAAAAGGCTTTATTAGAATGATCAGCGGAAACATCCATGTTTATGCAAACAAGGAAAGAGAAGAAAAGTCAAGGAGAAGGAATAAGGAAAAAGAGGATTCTGGAGAACACTGTGATTAATTTATGATCAATGGAACTGCTCTGTTCATGCAACACACTGGAAACAGATTAACCGTTTTCTAAGATTAACCGTTTTCTAAGGTTTGACCAAGAATTTTTGGGTAGAGGAGCAACACCCATTCACCCAAGGACGAATTAAGTACCAAGCCTAACCCGGCTCCTTGTTACATTCTGGCAGTTTTTACCAACCAGAAAAATAGGAATCCAATCTATAGGTGTCAAGAGTTGATGTCAGAATCTTGTCCACTTCACTCCAAATACCCCACACTGAAAAACTGCCTTCTCTGATGGACTTGCCCAACCAGTTTGGATGATGAGGATTTCTACACCAACCCTCAGGATGCACTAAGTACTTTATCACAGCTTACTTAAAAGCTCAGCTACAACACACTCCAATTTTACTAATTTATCCCATCCTATTTCACAAGTCTACCGTGATCCACCCTGCAGTACCGTAATGGCTGAATGGGTGGGAACCAGCGGGCTAAGAGTCTCGGGGAAAGCTTGATTGAGTTCACAGTGAACATTAAAAAGCCCAAACAGTTGCCCTCCTCTGGAATGCCCCAACTTAATCATTTCCAAACCTTTCTTCCTCATCATTTCTGCTGGGCCTTGCTCGAAGATGGAGTGCGACTGAATAACTTCGGGCCTCCCTCTGCTTCGTCCATGACTTTCCCTCTGTCGATCTCGATCACGGTCCTTCTTCTCTTTTGTGACAGAAAGGTCCTCCTTGGGCCTAAAGAGAGGGGAGGGAAAAAAACAAAAAACAGAGCAGAAGTATTCAATTGCTCGATGAGAGCTGCAGATCTCTGTCTTGAGGACTTAAAGCAGAGGTCTCAAAACTTGGCAACTTTTAAGACTTGTGAACTTCAACTCTCAAAATTCTCCAGCCAAGCATTGCATAGAATTCTGGGAGTTAAAGTGCACAAAGCTTAAAAGTTGCCAAGTTTGGGGATCCCCGACTTAAAGGTTCCAAAATATTCAGAAGGCCCTTTTCATCAGTAGCTTTATAAGGACTTCGTGGCTGAACCTCTTTCAGACATGCAAGAAGAACAAAGGATAGGGCTTCCCATGACAGAATTTCATACTGAAGATGGAGGTTGTGACCAAAAGGTTTATATGTGTTCTGCTAATAAAGAGGGGTCAGAGAGCAGGGAGAATGGTTGGGAATAGATAGCTGAAAGTTGCATGTGACTGAGGGGGAGAGGGGTGGAATAAGGAAAGGAAAAAGAAAGAAACTATATATATGAAAAGATCAACAAAAACAACTTCTGAAACTTCTGAAAAAAGACTCAAGCATTCTAAAGGTCTGTAACTTTCCACAATATCACCACGTAGTTTTAACTGCTTATTAACAACTGATTTCTTGGGCAAATGAGAAACACACTACAGTACCTACCCCCCACCCAATCCACGCATAAAAAGCTACAACTATATTATCCAAAGAGATTAAATAAGACAGCAGATAAGCACAGTGCAGGAACTATGCTTTGGTAAGGGCAGTAAGATTTTAAAGATTTTAAACTACTAATTTTTCTCCAACTAACAACTTAAGAAATTGCCCAAATAGTGCAAAGGTATAGGTTTCATTAACAGTCCAAATAATGTTAAAATATAGCATCTCAGGAAGTGGTACACAAGGGAAGGCTTTAGAGTAGCTGAGATCTAACAAGCATTATAAACCTGAACATGCGTTCATAGGATAACTTTAGGCTAAGGCTGAAATCTCCCATTTAGACAGATCTTCTAAATCAGTGATCCCCAACCTTTTGACGCCGCGGCCCGGTACCGGCATCAGCTGGGCACCGCGGCCCGGTACCGGCATCAGCTGGGCGCCGCCATCTTTTTGATGAAAAGTGCTTCCGGTGAGCTTTCTACCGGGAAAGCTCACCGGAAAGCGCTACGCCGCCATCTTTTTTGATGAAAACGTGCTTCCGGTGAGCTTTCTACCGGAAAAGCTCACCGGAAGCACTTTTTCAAGAAAAAAAGATGGTGGCGCCAGCAAGCTGCAGCCCGGTAGGAGTTGTTCCGCTGGACGTACGGTCCGCGGACCGGTGGTTGGGGACCCTGTTCTAAATGATCATTTATTGATAATCAAGCAGTTCATTTATATTAATACATTCCATGAAAATAGCATTGAAAGGGAACTTACTCTTCTTTGATTTTCCTGCTAATAATGTTAGGGGCAAAGGTTTTCTAAAAAAAAAAAAAAAAAGGAGACAAGAGAACAAGCATAATTAGGCACAATGTTTTGCTTGTGACATACTTCAGAGTACAGAGTGTGCTAAAATTGAAATTCCAATATTTGATTTGATTTATACAGCTACCCATCTCATTTTGATGTGACACTAGACACAACAATAAGATACATAAATATACTTAAGATTCTTGGGAAGAGAATATGTTTAGCATTCTTCACAAGTTGCATTGCTTGGAGAAGATACTTCTTTTAATGTTAGGGGAAAATGCACAATAAAAATATTTTTTTAAAAAATGTTTCAATGTTTAGGAGCCACAAATATTTTGTATTCCTTATCATTACAGTCCTAAGCTCTTGGCTTCAAGGTATGCCTTCAGCTTAATCAAAACTGACGTGTTCTCTTTGTTCTCTTTCCAAAACAAATGCCAATATCTCGAAATATTTGAATACCAGCATCAGAAGACCTCAAGTAAAACTGACTACTCCATATCACAAAAATGTGGTGTTTACATATAGAGTCAAATACCCTTGACATAACCAACCACTTCACAATCCACCAGATAGCTTGGTTATTGCATAACCAATTCAAAGCAACAAAAGGAACATTTAGAATCCAGAGAATAGCCTGTTTCTGATTTTTTAAAAGTTAATAGATATCGCTGCTACCAAACTGAACGAGATCAACATTTAATGAATTAAAACTCCAAGGTCAGCAATCTCCCATCTCTCATGATTTAGTATTCCTCACGGCTCACGGCTCTTTTACCTTAATAATGACCAAAAGTGGTTTTGCCAACTAGAGCAATCTATGCTCATGCAGATAAGCATCTGTGCCAAATATTTAGAAATAAAGAGATCCTGCTTTTCTTGAAAAGAAGTGGCCTTATCTTGCAATTAAAAGTCAGCATGTTAGGTTTTAATATGCTAGTATTTTACTGAATGGAGATTTGGTGACAATTGTCTCTCTGAGCTAAGTAACTCATCAACTCTCATGTCACATGAGGCCTGGAACAAGGAATGATGCAGAAATGATGTCTCAACTGATGATTCCGCAGAAGAACCAAAACATTAGAAGAGTTCCACACAGGCAATACTTCACCTCTACTGGGGACAAAACATGCAGTAAAAAGAGCAAAACGGGAGGGACTGGAACTGTTTTCAACTTCAGAAATAAGCTTGGAAAATATAGAAAACATAAGAAGCTCATATCTCAAAGAAGATTTAGTGCACATACAATCCATGCACTTTTAAACTTCTGAAAAAAAAAACCATATCAACACATTGTTTACCATTTCGAACGAAAAACACGAACGTTATAGTGCAGCCTCAAGTTTGCAATGGTTAGATGAGAGTCTTAAAATTCTACCTCCAACCGGGGAGGGAAGAAAGGGGAGAAAACCTTGGTTTGTTTGCCTATGTGATTTAGCCCTACTTACTTTTCAACACTGTTCCATGCACTGCACCCTTTAACCCCCAATGTTCTATGCAGCTCCCACAATTGCCACCCCTATCCTGAGTCTATATAGGTAGCCCTTGACTTATCACCACAATTGAGTCCAAAATAACTGTTGCTACTACCATTTTATGTCAGAAGCGCCTACCAAGGCACTTCTGGGTTGAATGGACTAGCTGGTGACACCACCATCTTCCAGGGGATGCTTGAGAAAGCTTCTTCCATGTCCCTAGTATGCATACTTTCGAACTGCCAGGTGGGCCCACGTTGGGACAAATTGACAGGAGCTCATCCCATCACACGGCTAGCTCTCCGGTTTTGAACTGCTGAGCTGTCCACCTCTCAATAGTCTTCTAATTCAATGTTCTAACTCCATGAATGCAAACCAGCACCCAAATTTTGGTCATGTGACCATGGGGATGCTGCAACAGTTGCAAATGTGAAAAAAAGTCCACACCGTGTGTGTGTGTGTGTGTGTGTGTGTCACTTTTTCCAGTGCTGTTGTAATTCTGAATGGTCGCTAAACAAGTGAATTGTAACCTGTACAATTTCTAAGGAGGCACAGTAAGTCCAGCCTTAATTAGTCCTATTGTGTGAATGTGTGCTTTTGGGTGTCAACTCCTGGCAATTGCCGGTCCATGTAATTTTCTTGGCAGTTTTGCCACGGCCTCTTTCCTAAGACTGAGAGAGAGGGGCTGGCCCAAGATGATCCAGCTGGGTTTGTGCCTAAGCAAGACTAGAACTCACGGTCTCTGTTTCTTGGCTTGGCGTGTTCACCACCATACCAAACAAACTAACTAACTGGACTAACTAGGAATTAAAAATGCTGCTGCAAGATACTTCCTTAGCAAGGGACCCTTGCCTTTTTGACCCCACCAAGGGTCAGATCTCGGGAGCGGATGGAGGGCAGGCGGCCTGCCGAGATTGGCACGGGAGTCCTTCTCCCTATTAACCCTCGAGCAGCAGCAACTGAGGGCCGGGCACTCTCCGGATCGCCACTGGACGTTCCTTCGGACATCTTGCAGGACCTGCCGAAGAGAAGAAGAAGAGTTGGCTGGGAAAAAAGAAAAAAACACCCTTCAAACAAGACAAAACTTCTCCGTTGCCAACCACGGATGTGTAGGACGATGGGTCTCCATTCTCCACATGCACCTTTCCGAGGGGTAGGTACCCCATGTGGGCTGTGGATGATGGGGTTTGTAGTTGTGGAACAGGAGGCAGCCCACCCACCCACCCACCCCCGAGCTGGGCTGGCACCATTCCCAGGTGTGGAGCCAACGCCCTTCCCCACACATTTCCATCAGTCCTGTGGTCTTTACCAGGGACTAAAGATCCCATTGTCCCCAACCCCCCCCCCCCAGGGTACCAGTGGAAGTGGGGTGCAATGGTCCCACCCCTCAAGAAGGGCGCTGTGGAGAATGGGACCCGTCACCACACGCGCCGGGAAGGTCCAGGGTCCTCTTCTGAGCTAAAGAAAGGAGTGGAGGCCACCAGGAGAAGCACCAGGAATGCCAGTCGAACCCCCCCACACCCCTCCCCGCATTGCGGGCCATCCGCAAAAGCTTCGGCACTGTCTCCCCCTTCCCGTTCACGTCGCCCTTACGGAAAGCGCCCCCGTCACCTGGTCTCCTCTCTCGGCCGACCGAAGGACGTCTTCCACCTCCTCGGCCCGTTCACGTTATTCCGCCCCAACTCCTCTCAGGGCGCATGCGCGCGCCGTTCAACCGCCATCTTAGCCTACACTCCCACGTCGTTTTACACGTTCTCGCGAAGGGGGGCGGGGGTCGTCCGCCATGTATGTCGCGGGCATGGCTTCTTCGCCCCGCCCCTCCGACAGAGGGAAAGCCGGCAGGGAAACCGGCCATCTTTGTCGCGGGCGGATGCTTGCGCTTACGTTGCATTGAATGATGGAGAGGGTGTTATATCCCGTTTGGAGGAAGGATACGAAAGTGGGAGCAAAATGACGTCATTTTTTTTAAAAAAAGGATTGACTTTACGTTTCAAAGCACGCGTCTAGTGCAGTCCCCTACACCCAATCTCCTACACGGATCTAATAGTTGTGTTTATTTACTTATTTAGAGAATTTATTAGACAATTTACACTTTCAGTGACCCTAGGCAACTTACAATTTTTTTTAAAAAAAATCCAATATACAAAGAGTAAATGCAATAACTCCCCACCCTGCTAACATTCTTTTTGCATCTTATGTTTTATTACATTTAATGGGATGTACCTCCGAAAGAGCAATATGTTCAGCTTCATTAGGGGTTTGAATAAAGCCAGAAAGCGGGTTATAAACAGATTAATGGATCCATTTGTGGACTTCATTCAACCACCAGCACTCATTCAGAATGCTTAGAATAGTCTTACTTAAATGCCCACTTTTAGAAATAATGGAGGACCCCAAAAGAGCTTTTGTCTGTACGGATCATTTCTATCAATATTCAAAATTAAAACATGCATTCATAAGAATATTGACTCTCATACCAATAGCACTCAGACATATACAAGGCTTTACATGGTTTACAGAATTAGCATATTGCCCCCAACAATCTGGGTCCTCGTGTAAAAAACAACAATATTAAACACACCAGCTATTAGCATATTTTTCATGAAAAAAAAATATTTTTTAACAAAAAATGAGAAAAGTGAACATGTTTGTAAAATGCAAATCTATTCAATATATGACAAATATTTTTGATTTTTGCAGGCCCCTGAAGGTCTTGCAAAACCCCCAGGGATCTTTGGACCATATTTTAAGAAATACTAGCTTAGAATGTGAACTGTCACAATTACCCACATTCGATATCAAACTGTATGCACTAAAAAGAGTATTACGGAATATATATTATAAAAAAACTGTTCAGGGGAAAAAATTAATATGGCATTTCTACAGCTTCTCTCAACAGCCACAAAGTCACAGAAGTGCATAGACTATGGAGGCTTTTCCAAGGCTTTCACAAACATAAGATTTTCACTGGATGGTAGATTTACTCTTTGAAATTCTTTAGATACAGTTTATCCATTAGAATAATAATAAAAAACTATCTAATTGAAGCATTCTAGGATAAACAGACCCCATGCATGTGGGAAGCTTGAAATCAGGATGTGGCTGTATGACATGTGATGTGCTATAAAAATATTTGGGTGTTTTTTTACTTGGAAGTCAGTCTTTAATTCTCAGTAGGTGACCTGAGGATGTTTGCTTTGAAAAGAATTTAATCACATAATTGAAGAATGTGAAGAATGCCATACAAGCTCACTCACAATACACATGCTCATTTAGTCACCTGCAGTATTAAACAACATTTTATTAATGAATGGTTGCAATGAAGCTGCCAATTCCAAACTGTGTTCTCCACTTCACAATCTGAGGTTGAGGGAAGGCTAAACCTCGGGCAAAAATCACCTCTTTCCTGTCAAAATGTGGTTTTCCCAGATGTTAGGAAATACGGAAGTCTTGGGGTTCCTTGGCATTTGATTAGACAGATTAATGCTTGAGGACAATATACCATGAAGTAGCTATTCTGTGGGACTAAGAAAAATAGTGGAAGATAAGGCTGCTTGTGACATAAAACCTGCCCTGGGCCACATGCCCTTTCCCTTAAGTCCTGTGAAGGAATTATCTCATCCCCAGGGCTGCCCTCAGCCGCCAATTAGATGCTATATTTGCAGGAACCATCATTTCACCATGCAGATTTTATAGTTGAAAATTACAAGATATCTGTTCAAAAACTGAATTTAAAGTTTTAAAAAGTTTTAAAAAGTTTTTAAAAGTTTTTAAAAGTTTTTAAAAGTTTTTAAAAGTTTTTAAAAGTTTTTAAAGTTTTAAAAAGTAAAGTAAAAAAAAGAAATAACAATATACATTCATGTTAGTCTAGAATTAAGAAATTGTTAATGGCTGCCTATACAGGTAGTCCTTGACTTATGACCCACAACTGAGCCCAAAATTTCTGTCGCTGAGGAAGACAGTTGTTAAGGGAGTTTTGTCCTATTTCATGACCTTTCTTGCCACAGTTGTTAAGTGACTGCGCTTTCATAAATACATGCCGGTTGCCAAGCGTCCTAATTTGGATCATGTGAGCATGGAGATGCTGCAGCGGGTGTTAAGTGTGAAAAAATGGCCATAAGTCACTCTTTTCAGAGCTCTTATAACTTTAAAAAGTCACGAAAAGAACAGTTATAAGTCAAGTACTACCTAATTTCCAAATACAACATAACTTGAAGAAATAATAAAATGGATACCATATCATTTTAGGCAGAAAGTCTTCTATGT
Organism: Notechis scutatus; assembly: GCF_049901735.1. NCBI lineage: Eukaryota > Metazoa > Chordata > Lepidosauria > Squamata > Elapidae > Notechis > Notechis scutatus. Next base: position 5,639,960 of record NC_142015.1, read on the forward strand.
GGAAGGAGAAAATATTGGCTGCATTCGCACACTCTAAATTAAGGTTAATGTTAACTTTGGCTAGTTTTTTCATAGCTAAACATCTTGTGTATGCCTAGCCAACCTGGGTAGTCTAGAAGAGTTATGTTAGTCTATTAACAGTTCCAAATCGGGGGTCTGGTGCACCTTCTTATTCGTCCGTTTTATTAAAAGGCATAAACTTTTGTGAGTTGCAATTGGCTAGCCAATAAAACAGTAGTTATTTCATAGTTCACAATGTTATCCAAATAGCGATGATTGGGTTAAAGCAACATTAACATGAATTATTCATAGAATATTTCCTCAATGCAACCAGCAGTTGTTTGCTTGGTTGGTTTTTCATTTATTCTTAGTTCTTTCAGGTAATTGACCAATTGCTTAAACATTTTAAAAAAAAATTGTTTGTGCTACCGCTAGGTGATGCTAAATAAGTCCAAATTTTTACTAGCTATGTTTGGCTTAGAGAGAGAGAAAAAAAGAGAAAGAGAAAGAGAAAGACAGAGAGAGAGAGAGAGATTACTCTTTTCAGCCTTAACAGATTAACAGAGTTGGAAGGGACCTTTTGGGTCATCTACTCCAACCCCTACCCAAGCACAACGAAAGCTTTCCAAAAATCAGAGCAAACAATTTTCAGCTTCAAAACCTTTCAGTGGGGCAAGATGTTGAGAAGATAAGGGCGGTAAATGTGGGAATTTGGAACCACCAGAGTGTCTCCAGGCATGCAAATTAAGCCTTATCAAGGTAGAGCCAAGGTTCATTCAGGACTCTCCCACAATTGCAAAGAAGAAACAAATACAAGTTCTTTTTTAGGTTCTCCATTTTTGGAAACACGTTCTCCCTTTTCGAGTCATCACTATTTTCAGGCATTTCCAGATGATTAGTATTTTCCTGCTGCAATTCTCTCCAGGTTGCTCTTGGGAATTGGCTTTGGGATGAGTTCTGCAGTGTGTTGCTCCGGATCCTGATTTTTAACCTCGGGACTCAGATATGCATCTGAGCATGAGCCGAGCAATCGAGAAGAATTTGGGTGCAATATTTCCAGATGGTTGTTCTTTTTCATCCAAGAAGCTCCAACCAACTGCTGCGTGTTTCAGTGAAGGGCAGCTGAATGCACCATCCATATTCAGAACAGTGTCGGTGTCCCCCCGCCCCCATTACTTGTGGGCTTTCACAAGGATTTTAGTTGGGGATAAAAGTTACAGAACAAGCTGAACTCTTGGGATTGGCTGGTTGGCTTGCTAAGAATTATTACTATGATTGTAATATGAGTACTAGGCCCATTGAACCAACTTTTTATTTTATATTAGGTCTATACCTGTGCTTCACTACGAAACTATGTGGTCGGGCTTAGTTTTTTTGGGAGGAAAATAAGGGGAAAAAATTGTGCCTCTGCCGACCAGCATCCATCGGTATTCATCTGGCTAGCATCCTGTCAGTGAGTGAGAGAGTTGAGGGCTGTTTGGAAACTGAAACAGTCTGTGAGCAAGGAGCCTGGATGTGTCTTAGCTCAACTGTTCTGTAACTGCTGGCTGCTGTGAAACTGAAACTGAAACTCCTCTCCTCTGCTTGTGTTTTGCATTTGGAAGAGATTTCTTTTCAGGTGGGGAGGGGGAGTAGAGCTCCTTAGCATCAGAGTGTGTTAATAATAACATACAAAATACTAATGCTCTGATGGTCATTTTCAAAAATCCTTTCTTAGTGAGCACTTAAAAGCCAAGAGGAACATACGTGCCAAATTTCAAGTTTATAGACTTTACAGTTCTGGAGATTTTGTGATGATGAGTGAGTGGTATTTCACCTTTATATATATATATATATATATATATATATATATATATATATATATATATATATATATATATATATATATATATATATATATATATATATGTGTGTGTGTGTGTGTGTGTGTGTGTGTGTGTGTGTGTGTGTGTGTGTATATGTATATGTATATGTATATGTATATGTATATGTATATGTATATGTATATGTATGGTATTCAGCTTTGTTCGGGTATTTTCCCACGTCATTATAGTTGTGCTTTTAAAGTTGTAGCAACGTTTCGGCAGAATCTCATCTGCCATCATCAGGCTTCTGTATTGTGTTCGTCTGTGAGTTGCCAGCCAATCAAGACACAAAAAAAGCCACAAAACAGACAGAAGATATTAGAAACACCAATCAAGCAGAACACAGCAAACTCCAAGACCAGTAAACACAGACCAAGACTCCCAACCAATCAGGATGAAGAAAAAACCATTCTGGCACAGCAGTAGGCTAGCACCAAATTTAAAACTGAAACGGCTGTGAAACTCTGACTCACAGACAAACACAATACAGAAGCCTGATGATGGCAGATGAGATTCTGCCGAAACGTTGCTACAACTTTAAAAGCACAACTATAATGACGTGGGAAAATACCCGAACAAAGCTGAATACCATACATGTAAGTACCCGTGAAAACTTAAGAAAACAAATATCAGACCTCTATGGGGAGGAAATAAACAGCCAGACCAAAACCTATGAGAAGCTGGAAGTTAAGCCTGATGATGGCAGATGAGATTCTGCCGAAACGTTGCTACAACTTTAAAAGCACAACTATAATGACGTGGGAAAATACCCGAACAAAGCTGAATACCATACATACATACATACATACATACATACATATAATTTACTTAGATTTTTATCCCACTGTTATTTATATGTAACCGTGAGGTGGGGTGGGGAGAGAGAGAGGGAGGAAGGGAGGGAGGGAGACGGACTGGCCCAAAGTCACCTAGTCCAGGGGTCCCCGGACCAGTACCGGTCCGTGGATCATTTTTTACCGGGCCGCAAAGCTTGGGCGCCGCCATCTTGTTTCGGTTGCTTCCGCGTTTTCGGTTGGAAAGCGGCGTTTGGGTGCTCACACCTTAGTTTCGTTGAAGGCGGGGGCAGCTTCGAACGAATAGCCGTCGTGATGGCGGTGGAGTCTCGCGTTACTCAGGTACGTGGAAGAATAAATAACCGTGAAACCGGTCCCTGGTTCAAAAAAGGTTGGGGGCCACTGACCTAGTCAGCTTTCATATCTAAGGCGGGACTAGCACACACAGTCTCCTTGTTTTCTAGCCTGATGCCTTAACCCTAGACCAAACTGGCTATTTTTATTCTTAATATTTAAATTTTATTTAACAATATTAGATTTTTTTATTGCTTTTATTAAATCACACCTTAGTTAAAACAAATCACAGTTTTGCATGAGATGGGAATCTAACTTGATCCAGGAAGGGTTTTAAAAAAATTATATCTCGGGATCCACTCATGCTAATCCTGGCCCTCAGAAAAGCATTCATTGTGTGTGTGTGTGTGTGTGCATGGTTTTTTTCCCCTTCCATTCCTCGGGGAGTGACAGGCAATCAAGGTCCAACAGGATCAGACAAGGTTTTGCAAATTCTTCATCTGGCCTTCTGCCTTCCGATTCCCAGTTCAGTGCAATGGCTGGCCAGGAAATTGTAGGTCAAATCCATAGATCTGGAGAGCTTCCCAACATGTGGAAGATTGCCTTAATCCAGAGGGTTCCAAACTTGGCAACTTTAAGACTTGTGGACTTCAACTTCCAGAATTCTCCAGCCAGCGTGGCTTGAGTTGAAGTCCACAAGTCTTAAAGTTGCCAAGTTTGGGACCCCCTGCCTTTATCCTTTGCATTGTGCATGACTTTGGGTAGTTCTGGCAAAGGTATTAGGCTGATTTTCAGCATCCTGGAAGGGTAGCAAACTTATTATATCTTTTATGTGTCATCATTGTATTATTGCTACCAGGAGAAGGAAGAAATGTGAGGAATTTTCTGCTTCAGGTGTCCAAATTTTATTATTATTTTTTATTTTATTTTTAATTTTTTTTTTATTTTTATTTTGTTTATTTTTTATTTTATTTTATTTTATTTTATTTTATTTTATTTTATTATTTTATTTTATTTTATTTTATTTTATTTTATTTTATTTTATTTTATTATTTTATTATTTTATTATTTTATTTTATTTTATTTTATTATTTTATTTTATTTTATTTTATTATTTTATTTTTTTATTTTATTTTATTTTATTATTTTATTTTATTTTATTTTATTTTATTTTATTATTTTATTTTATTTTATATTTTATTTTATTTTATTTTATTTATTTATTTTATTTTATTTTTTTACTTTATTTTATTATTTTATATTTTATTTTATTTTATTTTATTTTATTTTATTTTATTTTATTTTATTTTATTATTTTATTTTATTTTATTTTATTATTTTTTATTTTATTTTATTTTATTTTTATTATTATTATTTTATTTTATTTATTTTATTATTTTATATTTTATTTTATTTTATTTTATTTGTCAATTGCTTACAAGATAATAGGTATAAGTAGATACATAGTTATGAATACATAAAATGGGTACATATAAGAAAAATAAGAGAAACAATAGGACAGGGACGGTAGGCACGTTGGTGCGCTTATGCACGCCCCCTACAGACCTCTTAGGAAAGGGGTGAGGTCAATAGTAGACAGTCTAAGGTTAAAGTTTTTGGAGTTTGGGGAACAAATCCTACTGGGCTTGGATAGACACTCATTATTTGACAAAAGAGTTAGAATATTTCCCATTGTTTTTCTCTCTCCCAGTGTAGTGTCTTAGGTTAATTTTATTCTGTTGGGAAGAAGATACTTCTTCAGCTGTCAAGACCATCCTGGAAACGCATCATGTACTGTGAAGCTGCCAAATTCTGTTTTCTCCTAATTATCCATTTGCAGAACTGTGTTGGTGGTAAAGTCAGATGAGATAACCTAGAATTATAGAACGACAATCTTGCAATGTTCAAATTATGAATCAGCTCCCTAAAAATAATGTGACTATGGAAACCATGTCCTAAGTGCATGTAGATAAGACCACATTTCTTTACTGGAATACCAAGAACGCTTCTGCTGCACAGGGATAAATGGAAGTGAAACAAACATTCCTGGTGACACCCCACAGAAGCAGAAGTTGGACTTTGAAGAAGTAGGACAGGAAGAATGCTTTTGAAATTTGGAGTCGATTGAATTTTATTTGGCAAGGGGAAAAAAAAGTGAGAATAAAATTGAAAATTCTACTCTAGAGAAAATGGAAGGTTTGGATTACCAGATTGGTCTTTATATTCCCAAGCATGTGTGATAACGTGGTTGAACTTTGGAGTTGGAGAAAGACTCTTGAGAATGCTGTGGCCAGCCAAGAAAACAAATCAATGGACCATTGAACAAATCAACCCAGCGTTCTCACTCAAGGCACAAATGACCAGCCTCAACTTATCCGACTTCAGATACATCATGTGAAGATCTAGCTCAGGGCTCTCCGAACTTAGCGATTTTAAGACTCGTGGACTTCAACACCCAGAATTCCTCAGCCAGCAAATTCTGGGAGTTGAAGTCCACAAGTCTTAAAGTTGCCAAGTTTGGAGAGCTCTGGTCTAGCTTTATGAAGATGGTTAGAATACGGGGGAAAGCAAATGGAAAGAGAAGAAGATGACCAGTAGCAAGGTGGATTACAGTGGCAATGGATGTACTATTAGAAGACCAGAAATGCCAGGTTGGGGATGAATCTGCCCATGTGGTCACGAGGAGTGGGAAATAATGGCATATACTATAATCAGTCAATCAAACACTAATTAAGCTACAGTGGTTGTACAAGATGCTATGCCATGATGGCTGAAGCTGGGATAAGAAAGACATCTATGGAGATTCTCCATCAGGTCATGGTTGTCCCAAAGGAGCATTTCCAAAAAGCAACTGAACTTTCTTGTGTTTTTTTTTTTAAACGTTTCACTTCTCATCCAAGAAGAATAGAAGAAGCTTCTTGGATGAGAAAGGAAATGTTCGCGTGGAAAAAAACACCAGAAAGTCTAGTTGCCTTTTGGAAATGCACCTTTGGGACAATTTCATGACCTGGATAATGGAGAATCTCCATAGACAGTTTCCCTTTCCCACTTTCTCCTCCTTCTCTTTTCCTTGCTTGTCTGGCTACGTGGCCTGAGAAATGGGAGAGAGGAGAGGAATGGTTGCTTTGGTGCCGGTCCTTTGATCTTACGGAGTTCTTATTTCTTAGTCTTTTCTTTCTCAACTGTGTAGAGGCCTTATTTTTGCTGTTAAAGTGGGGTTCTGCTTTCAAAGTTGTCTTCGGAAGTTGTGGGAGCTTCATACTGGAAGCTTTCAAGAAGAGACTGGTGTCAGGATTCCAGCAATCGCTCTAATTAAATCATGATTCTTGAGCCAAACTTCAAAAAACTGCAAAGGATTTATAAGAGGTGACATACTAGCACTGCCCTGTATGGAGCCAACTCTGGCATACATAATTTACAGTCCCCTATGACCCTTCTTCCCCTCTCCCCCCTGGGTGTCTCATAAACCAGATTCTCCAATTGAGCACCTTCACAGGCTGGGTGTCATCATTCATGTTCTCCAATTAAATATATTTGCAGGCAAAAACTCTGGTATTTCAGTTACAATCTTTTAAAGATAAAGTTGGAATGTACTCTTGCCTCCAAACTGCTGCACTGCTCTTCTAGTTTTCCCTCCTCCCACCTCCTTTTTTATGGCAAATACTAAAACAAGCATAGGAATGTTTGATAGATAGATAGATAGATAGATAGATAGATAGATAGATAGATAGATAGATAGATAGATAGATAGATAGATAGATAGATAGATAGATAGATAGATAGATAGATAGATAGATAGATAGATAGAATTCTTTATTGGCCAAGTGTGATTGGACACACAAGGAATTTGCAAATGCTCTCAGTATACATAAAAGAAAAGATACATTCATCAAGAGTCTAAAATCATAAGGTACAACACTTAGTAATAGTCATAGGGTACAATAAGCAATCAAATCATATTAGGAAACAATATACATCATAAGGATACAAGCGGCAAAGTTATGGTCATACAGTCACAAATGGGAGGGAATGGGTGATAAAGAGTGATGAGAAGATTAATAATAATAGTAGTGCAGACTTTGTAAATAGTTGAACAGTGTTGAGGGAATTATTTGTTTAGCAGAGTGATGGCTTTGAGGGAAAAACTGTCCTTGTGTCCAGTTGTTCTGGTGTGCAGTGCTCTACAGCGTCGTTTTGAGGGTAGGAGTTGAAACAATTTATATCCGGGATGTGAGGGGTCTGTAGATATTTTCACAGCCTTCTTTTTGACTCGTGCAGTAGACAGGTCAAGGGAGGTTGGTAGCAATTTTTTCTTCTGCAGTCCTAATTACTCTCTGAAGTCTTTGTCTGCCTTGTTGGGTTGCAGAACCAAACCGGACAGTTCTAGAGGTGCAGATGACAGACTCAATAATTCTTCTGTAGAACTGGATCAGCAGCTCCTTGGGCAGTTTGAGCTTTCTGAGTTGGCGCAGAAAGAATATTCTTTGTTGTGCTTTTTTGATGACATTTTTGATGTTGGGTGTCCATTTTAGGTCTTGAGATAGAAATTTGAAGGTCTCTACTGTTGATGAGTTGACAACTGGACTGCCATTTGTCAGAAATGGTGTAGGGTTTCCTGCTTGGGTGGAAGGTTGGACTAGATGACCTACAAGGTTCCTTTCAACTGTTAATCTGTATCTGACCCTGGGAAATTGCATTATTTCAGAGTAAGGATTGCATTTTGCAGATTTTTTAAAAAACTGATTAATGCACAGGATTTATTTTGGGGGATTATTGTTTCTTCTGCCTTTCTGACTCTTCACTGCATTAGTCAATATTATTGGCTAGTTTTAAGGTATCTTTTGAGGTATGCGCCTGTTGAAATTTTGTGCAAAGTTGTGAGATGCTATTTCGGTGGTTCCTTTTCTTGTTGCACCGAATCTGAGTTTCAGGAGGGGTGCAGTGCCTGCATGCCCATGTGCAGTGGATTGCATAATGAAGAGGGAGGTCAGTCTGAATGATCTCTCTCGTACGTCTCCAATCCTGCAAGTCTGGGGTTGTGAAAAAGAGGTTGCTGGAATGGGCCAAACTGGTTATCCAAGTTTAACTTGCCACCCTCTAGATCTGGGCCTGGGAGGGCCACACCCCTTTAAGGAATGTTCTAGTAGACTGAGGGGTAAGGAGCCATACTGGTGAGGAGCTACAGAACAGAGATGAATCATCCTCCAATCCAACTGCCGATAGGAAAGAGCGAGCTTAGAATTTGGAACTCAGGCAGGATGAGAAAAATGCTGATCTTGCCTTCCCAGAGAATGAGCCTCCTGGATTGAGTACACAGATCAGACTGCTGAGCTCTCAACCTCACATTCAGCCTGTACAGGTACCGAGTTTTCCCCAAAATAAGACCCTGTCTTATAATTTTTTTGCCACCAAAAAAGGCACCAGGTCTTATTTTTGGAGGATGTCATCCACTGACTAAGCTCACTTGCACGCGTTGCCCCCAGCCTCTTTTTCACTGTCAGAGGCCTTCAGGAACTTCTTCTTCTTCTGCGGCCGGCAAGGTTTTCCTGAAGGCCTCTGCATCCCATAATAGAGCTCTGGATCAATCCAGAGTTTTGTTATCAGCTGTAGAGGCCTTCAGGAAAGCCTTGCCAGCCTTGCCGGCTGCAGAAGAAATGGGCTGGCAAAGCAGGTGTCAGGGTGTGTGAGGCCTGGCTACAACTGTCCAAAGGTAAGTAGTAGGGCAGCTCCACCCCACTCTAGCTTAATTTTTATCCATCCACTCTGGCGTGGGTTGGATCTTAATTAGGGCTTATTTTGGGGTAGGGCTCATATTGGGCACACGTGTAAAAATCAAGCTAGGACTTACTTTCAGGGTAGGTTGTATTTTCGGGGAAACAAGGTAGTCAATCAATCAGAATAGAGCTATACGCAACAAAATTTCATTTTAATGTATGCCGATTAGTGTACACATTCAAAGTGACAATAAAGTTATTCTAAGTCTAATTAAGCCAAGTGTGAGTAACCTGTGGCTCTTGTAACCTCACCTTTTTTTTTTTTTTTTGCTGTTTTCTTATACTTTGGGAAAACTCCCACTTAAGAATATAAAGTTGAAATCTAATGGCAACCAACTACAGTATACATACCAAATTCCATAATGCCATATTCCAGTTTTATTTTGGCAAAGCAAAACAGATGTGGTAAATCTGAATTATGGACTGAATTAACAGAGTTTCTTGAAAACAACCCACCTCTTCCCTCCGTCTGCCAAAATCAAGGACAAAAATATTAACTCTGCCCTTCCTAGTTATTTTATTTATTTATTTATTTGATTTGTCAATTGTTTACAAGATAATAAGTACAAGTGTATACATAGTTGTGAATATATGAAATGGGTACATATAAGAAAAATAAAAGAATAAGAGAAACAATAGGACAGGGACGGTAGGCACGTTGGTGCGCTTATGCACGCCCCTACAGACCTCTTAGGAAAGGGGTGAGGTCAATAGTAGACAGTCTAAGGTTAAAGTTTTTGGGGTTTGGGGAAGAGACTACAGAGTCGGGTAGAGTATTCCAGACATTGACCACTCTATTGCTGAAGTCGTATTTCCTGCAATCAAGTTTGGTGCGGTTTACTTTGAGTTTGTATCTGTTGTGTGCTCTTGTGTTGTTATGGTTAAAGCTGAAGTATTCATTGACAGGTAGGACATTGCAATGTATGATTTTATATACCATGCTTAAGTCGGACCGAAGACAGCGTAATTCGAGGTTTTCTAGTTTTAGAATTTCGAGTCTGGTGGCGTAAGGTATTCTATAACGGGTAGAAGAGTGGAGAACTCTTCTTGTGAAATATTTCTGGACTTTCTCAATTGTGTTAATATCACATACGTGATAAGGATTCCAGACTGATGAACTGTATTCGAGTATTGGTCTAGCAATGTTTTGTATGCTCTGGTTAGTAGTGAGATATTACCAGAGAAAAAGCAACGTAGGATTAGGTTAACAACTCTTAATGCCTTTTTGGCTATGTAGTTGCAGTGAGCTCTAGCACTTAGATCATTAGAGGTGAGTATTCCCAGGTCCTTTACAGAGCTTGGGTCATCAACAAGATCTTGACTATTCAGTTTGTATTTTATTTTCTGATTTTTTTTACCAATATGTAAGACAGAGCATTTATTTGTTGAGATTTGGAGTTGCTTGTGTCCCCACTAAACACCAAACGGGGCCAGCGAAAAGCCTATCAGCTACATGTGTAAGGGACACTAAACTTAATTTGGAACCTTGGTTGGCTTGTTTCTGTGGTTTCCCCGTATCGTGGGAACTTAGCCCAGAAAACGAGTTAATTCAGTGAACAGGTTAAGCATGTTATCTGAATGCAGCTACGGTAATCTTACCATGCTGTCTGTGCTACTCCAGAGGCTACAGGAAAAATGAAAGGTCAATCCACAGGAGCCGAGCCAAGCATCCTGGAATGAGGAGAAATGCTGGAGGAGTAATACCACCTTGAAAAACCTTGTTCCAGCTGACCCAGCTGGTAGCACCTCGTAAGGGCCCCTTTCCAGGGTTACAGGAGAAGATGGCCAACAGTTTTTGAAGGCGGAAGAGGGCTTTATGCCCCAACGGCAGATAAAATGGTAGAACCATCTTCTAGGAGAAGATAAACCCTGATTTCAAACCTCCACTGCCTTGTGGCTATATCTATTATCTGAAAAAGCTTCAGGAGTCAACCTCGAGGCAAAATCCAGATCCCGAGTCCCGGAAGCAGTTCATGATTGTGTACAATCACGCAGGGGTGGGATTATACAGCTTCTCACCTATTCGCTAGAACCCCGTTGTTAACTTTCTAAGCAGTTCGGAGTACCGGTTGTTGGAAGAAATCTCCTTTTGCTTTTTTCCACCCTTCTTGCATTTTTGGCTGTATGCCTAGACTTACTGTCTCCGAAGGAGGTCTTTTTTTTCCTTTGCTGGTACTTTCTTAAAGGGGAAGGGTTGTTTTAAGCTTTTTACACTGCTGTTGGGAGGAAATACTCCCCTGTTGGAGTTAGCACTTTGAAGAAATAATTGAATAATGAAACAGAGCTGCCAGGAAGAAGCTTTTAATGACAAGGAACCAAGATGAGTGACATTCTGTTGAGGTAATTCCCCGTTAGGAGAATGAGTGCATACAGAGAGACGTATAGAGAGAAGTGTTTGAATAATACACACACAGTACACAGATACACTGTACAGTAAATGTAGGTTTTTACTTCCAGAAAGGTTTAAGCAAAGTCCAAAATAAGCAATCCAAAGTCATTCACAAGTAAATCAGTCAGTTTTTCAATAAGTCCAGTGTCAAAAACAGTTCAGTAACAGACTTACATTAAATCCAGTAATATAAGTTAATTAGAAGAAATGGAGCAATGGCAATACTTTCCAACAGAAGGAAACAGAGATACTCACTCAGACACACACTCTTCTGAGACTAAGACTAAGACAATCCAAGTTTCTGGCTCCATCTTATGGCTGTTTGAAAAACCACACCCAATTGCAGTTTTTGCAATCTCTTAAAGACATAGTACTAAAATGTTTATCCTGATTTATATATTTCTAACCCAAATACCTGTTAGGTGACTTATATTCCTAACACATTCAGCAAGGCTTCTTGGCTAGCTAGAAAGATTGACATTCAAACGTGAGTTTACATACCCTTTTTGAGTTTTGGTTTAAAACTGGTGACCATTCAAAGTTACAATGGCCCTGAAAAAAGTGACTTATGATCATTTTTCACACTTACGACCATTGCAGCATCCCCACTGTCATGAGAGGCCAGCCGAGGAAAAGCGCCCTTTGATGTGAGTAATGTGGAGTTGGCCACGCCCACCCAGTCACATGACCAGCAAGCCATGCCCACCAACTAAGCCACACCCATGGAACCGGTTGTTAAAAAAATTGAATCCCACCCCTGCAATCACGTTCTGGTAACTCCTGCGATGCAACTGGAACTCATCCTTTCGGCTCTGCCGTTCCATTAGAAACTATTTCAGTGATGAAATCTGCTGCTTGGGTAACAGTTTAATATCCTCCATGTTAAATTACCTAGATCTCATGCTCTGGAGAGGACATTCCATCTTTGCATACAGCATGGAAACAAGACGGGAAGTGGCAGTTACTGTTCTGACCCAGGCTTCGTCCAACTTAATAAAACACAAATTGAATTTAAAAGTAAAAACTTTTTTTAATGCAACGCTGGGAATTACTTGCATTCCCAGCCAAAACTCATTAGACACAGTTCCTCCAGATAAGAGCACGCTTTTCAGTGCTGTCGAAGGCTGCCAAGAAACAGAAGTTCCAATTAAGGCTAATCTAAACCAACCCAAAAACCTAGGAAAAAAACCCGACCAGAGTACAGAGCTTCACGAAGGACTCGGAGATTACTGAACTGCTTTGCTTCCTGCAAAGCTCTTCGTCATTGAGGACTGACTTTTATCCCTTATGGGAGGGGCAATCTCTTCTCAGCCTTACTCCTGAGTCGCCCTTGCTGCTTCAGCTGCTCTGTCCTTCTAGCAACCCTGAGCACACGTGCACTGGGAATAGGCTCCCCGGGGTCCTCTGCTTCGCTGCTGCCAGACTCCAACGACTCCAAAGGCAGCACCCCATTCTCAGATAGTTCTGGCCCCATCCCTGCATCAGATCCAGGACCCTCGTCCGAGTCCTCTACAGACTCCCAGACTGGTCCCCCGTTCTTCCCCACTGTCCGATTCCACTGCCGTCCACGCCGGCTGCCGGCGAACCACCACGTGTTTGTTGCTACTCCAGAGTCTACGGGAAAAAGGAAAGGTCAGTCCACAGGTTAAAAAAGGACTGCCCATTCCAATTTAAAGTATATAAGTCTGCTTTTAATCTTGGAAAGTACCAAGAGTCTGGCTGAAATTAGCAAGCCAGTCTTCCCCTCCCAAAATGGCACAGTGTAAATGAAAAAAGTGGATTATTGCAAGATGGATGTTTCATGTCTTATCATTAGCTCTGATGGAAGGTTGATATGATGGGTCAAGTACAGGCAGTCCTCAACTTACAAAAGTTCATTTAGTGACCGTTCAAAGTTACAACAGCACTGAAAAAAGTGACCTATGACCGTTTTTCACTCTCGCGACCTTTGTTGCATCCCCACAATCACGTGGTCAAAATTCAGATACTTGGCAATTGATTACTATTTATGACGGTTGCTGTGTCCTGGGATCATTTTTTTTGCAATCTTACGGCAAGCAAAGTCAACGGGGAAGCCAGATTCACTTAACCATGTGACTATGTTATTGTGATGACCCAGAGTGTAATACAAACGTAACAAAATCCAAAATGTAAATAAATGTCCTTTATTGCCTCCAACTTGGCCCCACTGTTCAATAATTCTCAGTTGGAGATAAAAATGATTCAAAAATAGTCTTCAAAAGAAAGCAATACAGTCCGAATTTAATGAGCAGATAGAGGTGAAATAAAAAAACCAAACAAACTAAAATGATGAAATTTCCACAACGGAACAAGAGAAGTATTTACCAAATTCAAGGAGATAACAAGGCACAGTCTATTGGAAGGATGCCAACCAAGATAACTTCAGTCCAAAATAAAACATGCTTTGTTTCCAGCGTTTGCCAGTACGCAGGTACAAACTCTTATCCAGTTGTCACAGCTGCAGCCCATGAAGAGGATCAAGGCACTCTCCTCCCGAGTAGACCACGTCTCTCCCTTTTCCTCTCCTCCCTGTGTGCCCTGGGATGGAGAGGGGTTGGGCCTGGGTCCTCCTCTGACTGCCCAGTTGGCCTCTGCCCTTCCCCAGCCTCCTCCACAACCTCCGGAGCCACACTTCCACTCCCTGTCGGCTGTTCCTCCTCTCCCTCAGAGTCAGTCTCCACCGGGGCATAGTTATACTTATTTTTACTTAACACATTTAAAGTGAATATTAGAGGTTAAGAGCAGAGTTTCAAAAATGATGTTATTAGGTATGCTCAAAAATAATGTCATTACTATTAGAAGGATGTAGCAAATATTGAATAATTGAAAAATGAAGGATTATGTGCTGATACAGTTTTGTATAACAACCTTAGATCCCATAAGTCAGATTAATCGAATAATGTTTATTGTATTGATATTGCTTTTGTATCAAAATGAACGACACTCAGACACCACGCTGTCCACGAAATGTTTAAAAATAAAAATAAAAACTTTACAAAACACAATAACTTATCAACTGCAGTGATTCACTTAACAATTAAGGCACAAAAGGTCATAACATGGGAGCAAAACTCACTTAACAAATGTCTCACTTAACAACAATCGTTAGTCATAAGTCGAGGACTACATGTACTCGAAGTCCTAGTGTTTCTCTTTGCTTAATACTGGGATACGGATACTTTAATTGGACGTTGAAGAAGTTGGATAGAAAGCTTGGGGTTGAAACACTGTTGGAAGATGTGAAGGACCAGATCATAAACAGGTCCCCTGGAGAAAATCTATGTGATTGCTAAGAATCAATATCAGCTAGATGCCATCTAATCAATCAATCAATCATATCCACTTCCATGGTTTCCCTCTCCAGAAGATTGATGTGTTTGGCTGAAGAGGTTGCTACATTGTTCTCATTACAGACATTGAGGTTGTTCTGACCCAAACCCTTTTCCAATAAAACAAACATGAACCAAAGGGAACAGAAACCTTTGAACGATTCTTACGAATCCCCGGTTAAAAGGCTGCTGCAAACTAATTAACATTGATAAGCACGAGCCTCACCAAAACTGTGCGAGGCTGCCAAGAATAACAGATTAAGGTTACCTAGAAATATTTTACAACACAAGAGTCTTCAAATACCAACTAAGATACTGGAATGTCCACGAGGCTGGAGTTTCAAAATGGCTTTGCTTCCTGCAAAGTAGGTTCATTTCACAGCTGGCTTTTATCTTCTTGAAGGAGAGGCCATTACACTGCAGCCTTATTCCCGAGTCTCCCATGCTGTTGCAGCTGCTCTTTCCTACAAGCAACCCTGCACGCACACGCATTTGGCACAGGCTCCTCAGGAACCTCCTCATCGCTGCTGCCAGCCCCCACAATCTCTGAAGGCAGCAATCCACTCCCTAATGGTCCTGGCCCCTTACCTGAGTCCTCGCTCTCCTCAGCCGTCTGCACCTGTTGCTGACTAACCACAGCAGACGTATAGTTGGTGGTCCACCATGAAGTTCTCCAGAACATCCTAGTCACGCTTATCTATTAGATTGGATGTGCTTATCCATTAAGTTGAGGATGTGTGTATTTGGGTGAAAAGCACTGAGGTCCATCCTGTTGTGGCCCGCAGAGCTGGCGGCAGACTTGGACAGTGAGGAGGTTGGGGAGGAACATGGGCCAGTCCTGGAGTCTGGGGAAGACTCTGATGAAGGCTCTGTGTCAGAGGCAGAGATGGGGTCAGGGCCGTCTGACAGTTGTCAGCTGCCTTTAAAGTCGGAGATCAGTGGGGCAGAAGAACAGCTGGAGCCTGTTCCCTATGTGTGCATGCGCAGAGCTGACAGGAGAAGGGAAGAGGTAAGCAACAAAGGTCAACTTTGGAGTAAAGGCACAGGCGGATGGTGAATTGTGAATGGCCACTCCCATAGGGAACAAAGAGTGAAAGAGGAGGGGGGCTTGCAGGAGACAATTAGTTTGTTTAATTAGTGTGAAGATTTGTTCGTGACTCTCAGAGACTCCTTGCCAAGTATTTTCCTGTACAGCGTTGTGCTTGGAAGCTATTGGCCTGGCAGTTCTCCAAGCCTGATAAGGTCTGTGGTTGTAATTCACCCTTGAAAGTCTGTTTGCCGGGACTTTGCTGGATGTGAATGATAGGAATTCAAGTTAGCCTAAGGAGTCTGCTTCGGGATTTTGGGAAGCCTAGGTCAAAACACATCCCAACTCTGTTATGCTGTATTCTCTTCTAATTGTGGGGGGTCAAGCAGGAAAGACTCATGTATTTGAGGAAGCGGATCCACACTGGAAGAACAGCCACACTTGGAGCAAAACAAGGTAGCATTCAGGAAGACTAACCAGTTTCCCTACCAGTTTTTCAATGTCAAGAATGTTGTCCATTTATCCTCTTGGAAGTGGCTCCTGCTGTGCTTCTCCATTAATTGTGCTGACGTTTTAACGAGGCGCCCAAACTGGATTGCCTTCCTTCCTTCTTCCCTCCACGGATCCCAGATGAGTGTGAAAACATAATGGGCCACTTCATACCTGTAAATGCAGCCTTCTCTATTGGCACATGTCATTTGTGAACATGAATGATGAAGCATGGAAATAGAGAGAGCAAATATTACATGAAACGCGTCTAGCCCAAGGGACTTTATGTTTTTTTTTAATAAAAATGTTTTTTTTATTTTTTACAACAAACATAACAAATAAAACCTTCTTTCATTTATACAGTGTGTCGGTTGGTACGTATGTCTTGTGCACAATATCTATAGTCCTTTCCTCTTAGCT
>NC_142015.1:5661361-5751361 GCF_049901735.1 Notechis scutatus
ATGCGTTTTAAGCAGTGACCACTCTGTTGCTGAAGTCGTACTTACTGCAATCAAGTTTGGAGCGGTTTACCTTGAGTTTGTATCTGTTGTGTGCTCCTGTATTGTTGCGGTTGAAGCTGAAGTAGCCATTGACTGGTGGTAGGACATTGTAGCAGATAATTTTGTGTACTACACTTACTATTCAGCCTGGTGTCTTTCCATCTTGGCAACTCGGAAGATGTGGTGGACTTCAACTCCCAGAATTCTGGGCATTGAAGCCAGCCCATCTTCAAGTTGCCAGGTTTGAAAAACAAACAAACAAACAAACAAACACACACACAAACATACTGTACTGGCTTGTTCCCTGTGTGCTTTGCCAGCTGGCTTAATCACATCTATTAAACCTGTCAGGTTTAATTTGTCCTGGCCCCAGAAAAGAAATCTTCTCTTGAAGGAAGACAAACACCGAGAACTGCACTGCGGCCTTTTGCCAAATTTGGACAAGGAGTCCTGGAAATCAATCCTCAAAACAGTGACGGGTGTGTGTCCTTTTTATAAACATGGAAGGGCATAACGTGTGCATGTAGAGAATTTGGGAAGGTGCGCACAGCTTGGGCACGTGAGCACATGTCTGCGGCATGGGATGAGAGGACTGGAAAGCCGCTGGCTGCCTCTTTGCAACCCGGCAAAGCATGTGTCATCCCCAAAGTAGGGGAAACAAAAATTATTTGCTGCACAGTCAGAGTACCACTCATCGACGTAGCTTCTTTTAGAACGGCGTGTTTTTGTGTGCAGTGGTTTTACACGTCAAGGGCATTGGGGGGGTTTAGTGTTCGGAAGACCTTGTGTCATATCCTGGGTTGAGCAAACAGCCTCCCGAGGGATTTTTGGTTTTCTCAATGCTTATCTCGCAGTATGTTCTAAGATAGTCTCCAAACTTGGCAACCTTAAGAATTGTGGACTTCAACTCCCAGAATTCCTTGGCTGGAGAATTCTGGGAGTTGAAGTCCACAAGTCTTAAAGTTGACAAGTTTGGGAACCCCTGTAGGAAGGTTGCTTTGATTATTGGGGCTTAGCCTGTTATGTGAAATGCTTCTATTGCAGTCTATCCAGTAAATCTTGGTATAAAACACGTGGTTCTCCATTTCCCTCTTTTCAGCTGAGCTAAGCCCACTGAAGGGTTGAGCAAGGGAGCAAGAGAAGAGCAAACTTGTTTTGCTACTCTTAGCAACTTCAGAAAAAACAAAAAATAAAGGATAATGTGATGCAGGTAGTCCTTGACTTGTTAGATGCTAGATTAACAGAGTTGGAAGGGACCTTGCAGGTCATCTAGTCCAACCCCCTGCCCAAACAGGAGATCCTACACCATCCTCGAAAAATGGCAGTCCATTCTCTTCTTGAAAGACTCCAGTGATGGCAACTTCTGTTCCATGGGTTGATTGTTCTCACTGTCAGAAAGTTTCTCCTTATTTCCAGGTTGAAAAATCTCTCCTTGTTCAGTTTCCATCCATTATTCCTTGCCTGGCCTTCAAAGGTGCTTTGGAAAATAGCTTGACCCCTTCTTCCTCTCTGTGGCAGCCCCTCAAATATTGGAAGACTGCCCTCCTGTCTACCCTGGTCCTTCTCTTTACTAGACTAGCCAGGCCCAGTTCCTGCAACTGTTCATCGTATGTTTCAGCCTCCAGGCACTCTAATCATCTTGGTTGCTTTTCTCCGCACTCTTTCTAGAGCAAGGGTCTTCAAACTTGGCAAGTTTTAAGACTTATGGACTTCCAGCTCCCAGAATTCCTGAGCTAACATGACTGGAGGAGGAATTCTGGGAGTTGAAGTCCATAAGTCTTAAAGTTGTCAAGTTTGAAGACCCCCGTTCTAGAGTCTGAACATTGTTTTATAGTGTGGTGACCACAACTGGATGCCATATTCTAAGTGTGGTCTTATTAAGCTTTATAGAGTACTATATTAGTACCTCACTTGATCTGTATCCCTCTGTTAGAACCACAGTTGAGGCTAGAACTTCTGGCACGATTCATTCATCAAATGAATCGTGGCCAATTTTGCCATCTTTTTGCCCATGGTTGTTAAGTGAATCCCATGGTTGTTGAGCAAACCTTGCTTAACCTCCCGCATTGACTCCGTTTGTGGCAAGTCCCTTGGGAAGCTCACAAATGACAAACACTTCAACCATGGTAAATGCATGCTAGTTGTTAACCACTTGGATTTTTGATGGTATGACTACAGAGCTGCTGTAATGGTCGTAAGTCTGAGGACTCATTTCAGTGCTGTTGCAGCTTTGAATGGTTGTTAAATATAGGGTCGGAATTCAAGCATTACCTAATAATGGAACAGGAAGCGCCATTTGTCAGAAATGGTGCAGGGTCTCCTGTTTGGGTGGGGGTTGGACTAGATCAGTGGTCTCCAACCAGTGAGCTGGGGACCACTGGTGGTCCATGAAAAATTTGTGGTGGTCCTCAGAGAAATGTCACCCCCAAAGCAATTAATCCAGGCTGTGTGGGAACATAAGGATGCGCCACCCATATGGCCCATGGGAACACAAGGCTTGCGTGGCTTGCATTGCGAACAACATGAGGTAGTGAGGGGAGGAGGAAAAGGGAGGAGCAGGGGGAGGGGACTTGCCCCACTCACCTGGCCTGGCCACCGGGCTGCTTCTTTCCACTTCTTTCTTCTTCTGCTTTTGGCTGCACACAAGGAAGGCAGCAGAAGTCTTTCTTTCTCTCCCCCAAACTCTGCCAGAAATGAGTCTTTGGGACCCTGCAAGGCCTCCTTGCTCCAAGAGGCTGCGCTGGCAAAGACTCATTTCTGGCGGAGTTTGGGGGAGAGAAAGAAAGACTTCTGCTGCTTTCCTTGCATGAAGCCAAAAGTCTCTGTGTCTCTCTCTCTGTCTCTCTCTCTCCCTCTCTCTCTCTCCTTGAGAAAGGTGCTGGAGACGGTATCCTGCGATCCCAAATAAAGAATGATCGATCGGTAGGAAAATAGGGTGGGGAATTTTCCTGCAGACTTTTTTTTGGATTTTCCCAGCGTCTCTGGCCTGCGGAATTTAAAATTATGAGTTTGGTGGTCCCTGAGGTCCAAAAGGCTGGCGACCCCTGGACTAGAGGACCTAGAAGATCCCTTCCAACTCTGTTAATCTGTTAAAGGAAGGTAGGTTATGAACACAGTGAAGAGATAGTTCAGTCAGCATTCCGAAATGATGGAAAATAATAAAAACCTGAATGATTCCTTCAGTCGAAAACCTCAGGCTGGTATAATTGAATTCCAGGTGAAAGGGATTTCTCAGATCTATGTAACAATATACTGATAAATTATGCTCTTGATCTAAGAAGTTTGCTAGCTTGTATTTGAATATTGGGATATTATTTCTAATGTCCTGGGTTTCTAGTGATCCTTCAGTATTCATTTACTTTTTAGTAAAGTAATAAAGAGAAAAAGCAACAGACTATGATGTTAAAAGAATATAAGAAATTGGAGTTAGAGCTTCAAAGAGATCCACAAAAGAAAATTGCTTAAAAGACAAAGGGAGATATCATTTACTTATTTTGATGCTTCTGAGACTTAAAAGCTGTCCAACTTTCAAATGTGGCTGACATCAAGTAAAAACAGTAAAGAAAACAATGGAAAACAGCAAGAAAATCCTGTGTGGCTGGACAAACTCACTTTCTTTAATAACAAACACACCACCTCTCTAGGGCTCTACAAACACTCCACCCCATATCCTGCAGAACTGAGGAGTTTTTAAGATCTTCCAGAATACCAGCAGGATGAGGGCGACACAAATCTCTGGGAGATATAATTCCAGAAAGCAGATGCTGAGACTTAGAAGACACCCTTCCTGGCTCCTGATAGTTGGTATTTTTTTGACTGAAAGGATATGCTATGGACTGACTCCACCCAGGTTAGGCAAAAAAAACAACATTAGAAATAGATTGACAAAGTAGAATTCAGGCATGGACTATTGAGGGCATACAAGTTCAACTAAGAGTAGAAGTATCCAAATCAGAGGTATCCAACTTCGACAACTTGAAGACCTGTAGACTTCGATTCCCAGAATTCCCCAGATAGCTCGGAGAATTCTGTGAGTTGAAGTCCACCATCTTAAAGTTGCCAAGGTTGGACACCCCTGCAGTAGATACATGTATCCATGGTTTTTTTTCCCCAGGTAGGTGATGGTGAGCAGGTATGCTAATACGAGATGCCCAGAACTGTTAATCTGAAGATAGGCAATATTTCTTTTAGATTTAGCTAGATTCCACATGATTGAATGGAAGACAAAAAGAATATCAGCTCTATCTACTTCATCAATAGATCTGTATAGTTTTATTGGGAATGAAATGGAAGTGCTTGGCTATTCCCTACTTCTAGAACAGGGGTCCTCAAACTTGACAGCTTTAAGACTTGTGGACTTCAACTCCCAGAATTCCTCCTTCAGTCATGTTAGCTCAGGAATTCTGGGAGTTGAAGTCCACAAGTCCTAACTTTGCCAAGTTTGAAGACCCTTGTTCTAGAATAATGAGGAAGGCAGTGATTTGACTCTCAGGTCCAATCTACAGAGGCAGTATTTTCTGATGGTCTCCCCTCCCAAATTCTTACTAGGTTCCACCCCATTTATCACATTGTCACCAGCCAATATTTGGCTAGGTGCTGCCATCTAGATAGATGCTGAGGAATTGCAGGTGTAATATTTAAGGTTGTAGCACGTAAGCCAGCTCAGAATGGCAGGTTTTATATTTCTTGAGCTGGAAGGGGATTTTGCTTCAGTGTTTTAAGCAGCCTCCAAGGACTTCTGCAGATTCTCTGCCTTGGTAGAGATGTACAAATCAACACCACCAGTATATTTGTCAACATACATTTTATAATAAGATGAAGACAGCAAGAAGACATCCAAATAGCATCAATTAGTGGAAAAATTATATAATATGAGCCAGCAGTGTGCAAGCAGCAGCCAGAAAAGCTAATACAATCCTGGATTGTATAAACAAGGGGTGTCCAACCTTGGCAACTTTAAGACTTGTGGACTTCAACTCCCAGAATTCCTCAGCCAGCAAAGCTGGCTGAGGAATTCTGGGAGTTGAAGTCCACAAGTCTTAAAGTTGCCAAGGTTGGACACCCCTGATATAAACAGAGGCATAGGGTCAAGATCAGGTGCCCTTTACAAACCCCTAGTAAGCCACACCTGGAATACTGCAACCAATTTTGGTCAGCATACTACAAAAAGGATAAGGCTTTGGAAAAAGTCCGGAGAACTAAGATGATCAAAGGCCTAGAGACTAAAACATATAAAGAACGGCTGCAGGATTTGGGTTTGACTAGCCTAAAGAAAAGAAGAATTAGGGGCGACATGATAGCAATCTTCCAGTATTTGAGGGCCTGCCACAAAGAAGAGAGGGTCAAATTATTCTCCAAAGCACCGGAGGGCAGGACAAGAAACAATGTTTAGAAACTAACCAAAGAGAAAAGCAACCTTGAATTAAGGAGAAACTTCCTAACCGTGAGGACAATTAACTAGTGGAACAGTTTGACTTTGGAAGTTGTGAGTGCTTCATTCCTGGAGGTTTTTAAGAGACCAGAGAGTCACTTATCTGAAGGAGTATAGATTCTCCTGAAACCTCTAAAGTTTCCTCTCTCCTCTCTCGTATATTCTATTCTATTCTATTCTATTCTATTCTATTCTATTCTATTCTATTCTATTCTATTCTATTCTATTCTATTCCATTCCATTCCACTCCACTCCACTCCACTCCACTCCACTCCACTCCATTCCACTCTTATTCTATTCTATTCTATTCTATTCTATTCTATTCTATTCTATTCTATTCTATTCTATTCTATTCTATTCCATTCCACTCCACTCCACTCCACTCCACTCCACTCCACTCCATTCCACTCTTATTCTATTCTATTCTATTCTATTCTATTCTATTCTATTCTATTCTATTCTATTCTATTCTATTCTATTCTATTCTATTCCATTCCACTCCACTCCACTCCACTCCACTCCACTCCACTCCATTCCACTCTTATTCTATTCTATTCTATTCTATTCTATTCTATTCTATTCTATTCTATTCCATTCCATTCCATTCCATTCCATTCCACTCCACTCCACTCCACTCCACTCCATTCCACTCTTATTCTATTCTATTCTATTCTATTCTATTCTATTCTATTCTATTCTATTCTATTCCATTCCACTCCACTCCACTCCACTCCACTCCACTCTTATTCTATTCTATTCTATTCTATTCTATTCTATTCCATTCCATTCCATTCCATTCCACTCCACTCCACTCCACTCCACTCCATTCCACTCTTATTCTATTCTATTCTATTCTATTCTATTCTATTCTATTCTATTCTATTCTATTCTATTCTATTCTATTCCACTCCACTCCACTCCACTCCACTCCATTCCACTCTTATTCTATTCTATTCTATTCCATTCCATTCCATTCCATTCCATTCCTCTTTGGTAGTTGGGACGCTGAGCGAAGGCCAGCTTCTTTTCTTCTAGCACCTGCCAATCAGCCATCCAGAATAGTCACATTTTAATCGTTTAATCAAGTTGCATGCTATACTAACAATCAGACATGTAAGAATACATTTAAGTTGGAAAACCCAGATTGGCTCTGATGTTTAGTTTGATCTCAGGCAAAGAACATACAAAGTAACATAGGTGTATGTGGCAAAAAAGAGACGGAGATAGCAGAGTTTGAGATGGTTAAATAGTGTCATCAACGCAACGAACATGAATTTGGAGAAACATCCAGGAAACAGTAGAGGATGGGGAGGCCTGGCATGTTTTGGTCCATAGGGTCATCATGGGGAATCAGGAACGACTTAGCCACTGAATAACAACAATGTGTTGTTATGCATAAGGTTCAATTGAATAACAACAATGTGTAAATGCATAGGTTCAACAGTGGTTAAATGTTCCCTTTTGAATACAATTCAGATTTCTCTTGGTGTATTTCAAGAGCATCTGTCAGGCTCGCTTCTGTATTTTTGAATGTCTGTTTTATAGCACCGAGAAGACTTTGCCAGAAGAGATCATGATGAAGATAATTTAGGGCAGCCAATTGTGTGCAGTTTTGCTCCAGGGCTTATAATGCCCAATTTGTTTAAGGAGAAAGAAGAGAGAGAAGGAGACAGGACCAACCTTATCTATAGCACGGTGCATCTGGAACAGGAAATACATCCAGCATCTCTCTTTTTCCCCGCCCACAAGCATTCTTGCTTTCATTTTAAACCAGTGGTCCCCAACCTTTCCACCTTCGTGGGTGTGTGGGTGTGACTGGCAGGCACACGCAGCTTCATTGGTGTGAGTGGTGGGTGTGCACACCCTCTGCTCGTGCGAGGGGAGTTTTGTGCGTGAGCAGAGCACGCTGGAGCTCCACTCACATGAATGGAAAGTGCTCATGCACGAAGCTCCAATTTTGCCTGAATGGAGTTTGGTGTGTATTCTGACCCAAAACCCTTTTCCAATAAAACACACACGAACCAAAGAGAACAGAAGTCTTTTAATTATTCTTACAAATCCCCGGTTAAAAGGCTGCTGCAAACTAATTAACTTTGATAAGCACAAGCCTGGCCAAAACTGTGCGAGGCTGCCAAGAATCACAGATAAGAAATATTTTACAACACAAGAGTCTTCAAATACCAACTAAGATACTGCAATGTCCACGAGGCTGGAGTTTCAAAACGTCTTTGCTTCCGATTCACAGCTGGCTTTTATCTTCTTGAAGGACGGGCCATTACCTTGCAGCCTTACTCCCGAGTCACCTGTGTTGCTGCAACTGCTCTTTCCTGCGAGCAACCCTGCATGCACGTGCACTTGGCACAGGCTCCTCGGGAACCTCCTCATCGCTGCTGCCAGCCCCCACAATCTCCGAAGGCAGCAGTCCACTCCCTAATGGTCCTGGCCCCTCATCTGAGCCCTCGCTCTCCTCAGCTGTCCGCACCTGCTGCCGGCTAACCACAACAGCCTGCGAGTGTCCTCTGCTCATGGAAATGAAGCTTTGCACATGAGTGCAAGGGTCCCACCGCTCGTGCAAATTGAGCTTTATTCATGCACGGTTGCTCATTGCTCATGCAGCCCAGTTTTAAACAGCCCCCGCTGGGCCCCTGCTTTAAACCATCATGATTATAACCTTATTCTATTTTTCTTTCTTTCTTGCTCTACTACAATATATTCATTGCCCTTCCATCTCTTTTGTCCTTTCACACATACTCCACTTACAAATACATACACGCTCCATCCAACCACTGCAGTACCCAAGCAGATATTATGGCTCATAATCAAAACATTTGACGGTCTGGCCAAAACTGACCCAGGAATCTCTCTACAAGTCTTCCCAGCTCCATAGAATTCCTGAAATGTTTCCAGAATAGGGATCAGCAGCCCAGATTTAAAGCTTATCAAGAGAGATTCAACATAGAACGAAGGAGAAATTTCCTCTCAGTGAGAACAATTCATCAGTGGAATGATTTGCCTTCAGAATTTGTGGGTGCTCCACCACTGGAGGTTTTGAAGAAGAGACTGGATAGCCATTAGTCCAGAATGGTGTCAGGTCTCTTGCTTAAGCAGGGGGTTGGACTAGAAGACCTCCGGGGTCCCACCCAACTCTGCTATTCTGTAATTCTGTAAACCTTTACACCAGCCTTCTCCAACTTGCCAACTTGGAGACGTGTTGGGCTTAATTCATACACATTCCTGCCATAGTCATGCTGTGTGGGAGTCCTAGAAAGTGAGATCGGGGAAGTCCTCCTGTTGAATCCCTTTGAACAGGTGATCTGCTCCTTTCCAAATACCTATTTGTTTTGGGAGGGGGGGGGTTAGCCGTTGCTTATGAGAATGAGATCAGAACATTCAAATTGCACTCTGTAGGTGGACATGAAAAAGCAGTTATTACGTGAACCATGTTCTCTCCAAAAGGAACAGAAGAATCTCTTTTATATTTCATATTTTGTATTTTTATCGTGTGTGTATAGTGAAATGTGATGTGAATGTGCCATATGGCCGATAGCTAGCTAGCTAGTTAGCTAGATATTGTAGATAAATAGATAGAAAGGTAGGTAGGTGGGGAGGATAGAGAGAGATGATAGATAGAGAGATGATGGATATAGATAGATAAGATGATGGATAGATGGGTGGGTGGGTGGGTGGAGAGAGAGAGAGAGAGACTGTAGATAAATAGAAAGGTAGGTAGATGGGGTTAGAGATGGATGATAGAGAGAGAGAGATGATGGATGGATATAGATAAGATGATGAATAGATGAGTGGATGGGTGGATAGACAGATAGGGAGAGAGAGCGGGAGATAGATATAGATGATAGATTAAGTGGGAGAGAGAGGGGATAGATGGATGGATAGATAGAAGGATAGATAGATAGCAAGTAGGGAGAGAGAGGATAGATAGATAGATAGATAGATAGATAGATAGATAGATAGATAGATAGATAGATAGATAGATAGATAGATAGATAGATAGATCCTCATCTGGCAGGCTCTTGGAAGAGTTCAAGATTTTCTGGGCGGAGGGCAGGTGTGCCGATGTCCTGGTGTTGTCTTCTGGTCTGACAAGCAGAGTATTTGCAAAAAGAGACTTTCTTGAAAGCAACCAGGTTGGTGGGGGGGAGGCAACTCCCCCAGGAGGGGCAATCGGAGATCCAGATGTTTCTGCCTGCGACTTGGGAGAAAACCCTCAAGGACATCCGGAACGAGTGTGTGTGTATGTGTGTGTGTGCCTGCCCACCTGCCTGCCTGTCGGAGGTGGTGGGGGGGTGCGCTGTGCCACTCCACGTGGCAGTCAGGAATGTCGGCCGTGGGGCCCACGTGAGCGAGTGGCAAGCAGGCGGCTGCGTGGGCTCACCCAGTAGGCTGCCTGCTGCCGAGAATCTGAATCAGTCGGGTTTTTTGGCAGCGTCTCTTCTCTTGGCAGGGACATTTCAACCTGCTTTTCCTGACCCTCCAGGGAGAGGGGGGGGGTATGAATTTAGCAGCTTGCTGTGGCAGAAGCTTGCTTCCTTTTGCTTCTGCCCT
Source organism: Notechis scutatus (assembly GCF_049901735.1). Lineage (NCBI taxonomy): Eukaryota > Metazoa > Chordata > Lepidosauria > Squamata > Elapidae > Notechis > Notechis scutatus. Next base: position 5,671,395 of record NC_142015.1, read on the forward strand.
CCCCTCCCTCCCTTCCCCTTGTGCCTTTCTGCTTTGGCTCAGCACCCTGGCAAGGGAGCGGCTTAACTGCTGTGCAAACATGTTGGAGGGGAAGGGCAAGAATGTCATTTGGGAGGGGCCCTTGGGCAGGGCTCCAGCGATATGAGCAACATCCCCACCACCCACCCTCAAAACAAAACAAAGGAGGAAAAATGATCAGTCCATCAACCAGAGCTGCCTTTGCGTCCAACTTTCTAATTTTTCTCACCTTGAGTTCCCTTTGTAATAGCTCTTGGAGCAATTTTGTTTTTTGGGGGGGTGTTGTTTTAATTTCCTCTTCAAACAGCCTTCCCCATGTATTCTGCTGATCTTCATGTTTGGCCTGCTAATTTGGAATCCCATCGATGCTCTCCTTTTTTTTCTTTTTTTTTTATATTCAATAAATCCATTCCATTTCTTTTTTTAAAAATAAAGCTTTATTTCAGTTTTCTGCATTTTTTAATAAACATCTCTTTTTAATGAACAACATGATTCCAGGTTTTCACATTTATGTACAAAAATGACCATAATTGCACATTCATCTTTCATATTCAACTTCATATCTTACCAATACTTTACATATTTTCTATTATTATATTTTTTTCCAAATACTTTTCTCCTGTTTGAATCACAAATAGCTCTCATATCTTCATAATCATTATACTTTTGTACTTTTATCTGTCAGATTTGCAATTTCTTATTTCATCATTCCACAAATTCTAGTTTCATTCAAACATTTCCAAAAATCCACCCCACACAATTACTAATTTGAGTATGCCACCCCTATACCTTACATGTTCTTTAATTACCCCCCCTTTAAATCCCAATAAACATTTAACTTTTATTACCTATAGAGTTAATAATAAGAATCTCTTAACAACTACATAACATATATACCTTTTAGTAGGGTTAGATTCCGCATAGTATTTCCCTCTTCAATTTCAGAAAAGATTTTTTTTTATAATTTCGATAAAAAATTAATCTATTCAATTAATCCTAAACACTGATATTAATCTCATTACAACAATCCTCATAATTCATTTCAATTGTGTTCTATGCATTCATTAAACATATTTGATAAACTTATCGTAATTTAAATCCATTCCATTTCAACTGTGCATCGATTAGGTACATTTTCATGTGCTTGCAGTTTATAGTTAATACTTTTCTTATCAGTATAACAAAACAAGAATAATTGCATTTTCATGCAACTAATATCCAGTGTATCTATTTTACAACCTTTTCTTATTGCTTTATATATGCATCTACTCCATTTTAATTTATTTTATTTTCTAACCATTGGTAAAACAAAATCCCATACCATATAATACTCAGATTCCTCTCTTTTTTTTTAATTTCCAATGTTAGTCATTTCTGCACATTCAAATATTCATTTGCACATTCAAATATTTTTCCAATAACTTTTCCCTCTATTTTTATCTCATCACTGATGCTCTTCTGAGAATGGAGGGAAGGAGCTTGTTTGTCAAACTACCAAAGAGGCCTGGGAAATCCCAGAGACTGAAGTGCTTTGCAGAATGACAATTCTCACCCAAGGTTTTCCTTCAGATATGTAGAACCAGAAAGTCTCTACATTCCTAGGCAGCATAGTTTTTGGGGCAAGGAGAGATGGAATTCGAAACATCTGGAAGATATCCAAACTGGGAAGGTTTTCTGGGCAGAAAAGAGATGATGGACACATGATAAGAGGTTTCAAAACATCTGGAAGGTATCCAGATTAGGAAGATTTTCTGGGTGAAAAAGAAATGATGAAGAAGGACAGATGGTAGAGGTTTCAAAACATCTGGAAGGTATCCAAATTGGGAAGGTTTTCTGGGCAGAAAAGAGATGATGAAGAGGGACACATGATAGAGGTTTCAAAACACCTGGAAGATATCGAACTGGAAAGGTTTTCTAGGTGGGAGAGAGATGATGAAGAGAGATTTCAAGAATGAGAGAGATTTCAAGAAAATATATACAGCTGAGAGGACAAAAATGACTTTTGAAATTAGGAGATTTGGGACACTGGATGATAACTCTTGGCAATTCTATGGGTTTCTAGGTCTTCCCTTCTTGCACTACTTTGAGTTGTTCTATGCTCTGGCTGATGTCAACTTTGATGGTGTGGGACACTGAAAGGATCACACAAATATTAGAGAGCATTTGTTGCTACGGGTTTTGGATGGCATCCGAAGGAAAAAGATACAAACTGTAATTTAAATCACTTCTGACTAACCATTAGGGAGAATTTCTCAAGGGTACACATTGGCTATTTGATTAGTGTGGGATGATAAAAGATGTCTGATGAGAGCATTTGTTGCTACGGGTTTTGGATGGCATCCGAAGGAAAAAGATGACAAACTGTAATTTAAATCACTTCTGACTAACCATTAGGGAGAATTTCTCAAGGGTACACATTGGCTATTTGATTAGTGTGGGATGATAAAAGATGTCTGATGTGGCAGAAGTCAAAACATTCAGAGCATTGGAACCCAAGAAATATCACAGCTGTGGAATGAGGTCAACTGAGGCTTTTATCCCAGAAACTCTGGATGTCCTAGTCAAGTTCAGCTGATGTTCCTCAGGCAGGGTTACACGGCTGCCTATTGGGAAGCAAGAGTCTATTCTGCAGACCATTCTTTTGAAGGTATTTTGCGGTATTCTAGGTGTGGTCTTGGAAGGGACCTTGGGAGGTCTTCTGGTCCAACCTCCTGCTCAGGCAGGAAACCCAACCAAATGGTTGTCCAATCTCTTCTTAAAGAAAACTTCCAGTCTTAAAGCACCCACAACTTCTGGAGTCAACTTGTTCCACTGATCTAATTGTTCTAAATTTCTCCTTAGTTCTAGGTTGCTTCTCTCCTTCCATCCATTGCTTCTTGTCCTGCTTTGGAGAATTGGCCCATGGCCATAACGGGCAGGTTCCATTATGGTTATAAGCCAAGCACTATCTATATAGAGGTGTGCACTTCACCAAGCAATATGGAAGTCTTCACCTCTCCATCTTCAGAGATGGCTGTACTTTTATGGCCCATGGCAGTCACAGATCTAACTCCAAAGGTGCTTGGTCAGCAGAAGACAACACTGCCAAGATCTCAAGGCTGGTTCTTAGTGCCTCAGGAATGGCTTTGTTAGGTTTTTACGTTCTCATTTAGCCTAATTAATTGCTTGTGAGGAACTTGTATTTCGAAGAAGAGTTGTTGAGGGGGCTTGTAAGCTAACAACTGCAGGTCTAACATTGTTAAAAGAGGCCATTGTTCCTGCTTATATACTACAACCATTTTTGTCTTGTCTACTCTCCCCATCATACACCGAACTAATTATTTGACATGAACCAGCCGGTTATAAACTTTGCCAATGTCTGACTTTGAATTGAGGTGCAGTCTTTTACCTTGGTTACTATAATGGTGTTGTAGACATTTCCCCCCCCCCTCCCCAAAGGCCCAATTGGCATTTTCACTGTTGGCTTTCAATCAGACTGTTGACACCTCTCCATTCTTGTTGCACCCACAAAACCTACCTGTTTACGCCTCAGTGTTCTCTTGCAATTGCTGTTTATTTATTTACCGTGTTAATGTAGATGGTAGAGACTGTTTTCCTATTTAGACCAGGTTTGGACTGGGCAGCTTTCTGTAATCTGGCAGGATTGTAAATAAGGCAGGACATTGCCTTATGGCTGAATGGGAACCTTTGATTCATCTATATAACTGTTGTTAACCCAGTCTGCAGTGATTTTCTAGAAATTCAGACAGATTACGCACAATTAGATGAAGAACCAATACCTCTACACTTGTCCCACAATCTGTCTTGTGGGGAAAGGAGCCAGCTCATTGTTCTTGCCAGCATTCACACGTTGCTGATCAGGTTTTTTTTTTCCATATCAAGACTCCCACCTTGGTTACCAAGCCCACCTTTCCACATTTGACACCTACCAGTTCACCCAACCATGCACTCGCCGTGCTCCTCTGAGTCAGGCTGGAATCCGAAACATCTGTTGCACATGTGTATCAGCCATCCACCTGCAACTCCCCATTCTTGAAATGGGGAGTGTTTTAGGGCAGGAACTTGGTCAGGCTGGAATTTGGGGAGGGAGGCCACCAAAATTCTTCACCTAGTCACCTGGCTGTTGCATCAGAAAACACTTCCTTTCTTATCTTATTGAGATTGTGATTGCAGCTCCAAGCAGCTTGGTGGTATTCACTTATAAACATGAAAGATTTATGCAGCCTGTGATGTTTTACCCAGTTGTATTGATTTAATGTATTTTTTGGAAATGTATTTTGGAGCATCATATTTTTTCATTATCCACAGGAATAATACCATTACACATTTTACTTCAGAAACAGATACTGTGATGACCCAAAGGGGTGTGGCACAAAAGCAACAAAGTCCCAAAAGTAGATAAAGTCCCTTTAATACCTCCAACTTGGCCCCCAATGTCCAATTATCATCGGCTGGAGAAAAAACTCTCTCAAGAACAGTCTTTAAAGGGAAGAAATTCAGTCCCAACCCCAAGTACATATAGATTATAAATAAAAACCAACACAAACCATGCTGCAGCAATTAACGAGACAGGGCAGGACAAGGAATTGAAGACTTCAAAACATAATGGTTCGGACGACCCCAGGACCCAGATAAGACTTTGACAAACAAAGATAATTCACGCTTTGCTTCCAGCAAGGTGCTGTGCGCAGCTTCCTTTTTTATACACTGTGTTCCCAGCTGCAGCTAATGAAGGGAATCAGGGCCCTTTTCTCCCCCGTAACTCACATTGCTCCCTTCTCCATTCCTCCCTGTGTGCCCTAGGATGAAGAGGGGGTGGCCCTGGGTCTTCCTCTGAATGCCCAGCCAGACTGCGCCCTTCCCCAGTTTCTTCCACAGCCACCAGAGCCACACTCCCACTCCCTGTCAGCTGCTCCCCCTCAGAATCAGATTCCAACAGGGGCATCTTCCTAGGTAACTTAGAGGCTATAGATTTAAAACCAGCTGCTATCCAGGAAGTCTTCGACTTATGAACTACATTTGGGACCAGAATTTTTGTCATAAGTCATTGTGGTCATCAGTGGAGTCAGGCCTAATTTTACATCAATATTTTTGGTGGTGGGTTGGTGAATAAGGTAGTTGTTAAAGAAATCCAGCTTCCCTACCAAGCCTTCCTTGCCAGACGTTGGGAGAAAAGGTTGTAGATTGTGATCACTCAACCTGAAGGATCTGCAACTGATCGTAAATGTGATCTGGTTGCCAAGCACCCAAAGTGCGATCACGTCCAATACAGGGAAATACGCAAAGGAATTGCCCAAAATCACTAATTCATTAGCTGTAGATCAAGGTAAGCCAAAAAATATCTCAGCTATGGGGCAACATCTAGCTGACTTGTCTGGTTTTAAAAAGCTAAATAGGATTGGATCTCTTGAACTTGGATTGGAGACCACTAACAAATCTCAAGACCGAGAAGGTGAAAACCATCCTAGAAGAAGACAGTTGCAAATCACATCCGCGGTGCTGCTGGAGGTGATGGGTTCCCAGCTTGGCTAGCTTTGAAAAATGGAAGCATTGGAAGTCTTGGGGCTGGTTGCAAGGGTGGGATTCAAATTTTTTAACAACTGGTTCTGTGGATGTGGCTTAGTTGGTAGGCGTGGCTTGGTGGCCATGTGACTGGCTGGGTGTGGCCAACTCAACATCACTGACATCGAGGCACGCATCTCCTTGCCTGGCCTCTCACGACTGTGGGGATGCTGCAACAGTCATAAGTGTGAAAAATGGTCATGTCACTTTTTTCAGTGCCATTGTAACTTTGAATGGTCACTCCACACAAGTAAAGTACCAGCAAAGGAGGGGGAAAAAACTCCAGAGACATTCCTGAGACAGGAAGTCTAGTCCTGCCTAGAATGTAATAAGGGTTAACGGAGAGGCAGTTTCTGTAAGCAACACCAGAATGTTTCCTTCCTGCCTTCCTTACAGGATTAGGCCAGTAATTTCCTCTAATAACTGGTTCTCCAAATGTTTAGAATGTTAACAACTGGTTGTAGAGAATAGGTGCGAACCTGTAGAATCCCACCCCTGGCTGGTTGGCTATTAGTCTTAATGGCAACGGGAATGTCTCTGAAGCCATCTGCTTCCAGGCTACTGGGCTCCCTTATACAGTCACTTTGAGAACAGACTGTGGGATTAGGTGTCAACTCTGAAGTTGGCCGAACAGCGGCCATTTTCTTTTGGTAGTTTTCTCTAGGGAGGTTTCCCTTCTTATTGCTTCAGGGTTGACACAGCCTGGAGCGAAGGGGCCATGTAGAGATAGCTGGGGTGTTGTAGGCTAAATAAAATTCTTTCCCCTGGGAATCAAGGACGTTGGGGTAGGTGTTCGAAAGGTGGAGACTGAGGTTACCTAGCAACTGGGCTGTATGCTGATTGGACCATGTGATTGGAGACTCTGGGTGGGGGGAAGTGACAAAGTTTTACTTTTAATTGGGTGAAAAAACGGCAGCAACTTAGAGCTGGTTTTCCACCCGGAATGTTGCCAATTTGATGTGTCCCACTAAAATGTTTTTTGAGGAATTTGCCTGCCTTGGAGTTCTTATTGATTGGGGTGTGTCACTTGGAATCCTGATACTACGTGGGGGTAGGGATCAGCTCCAGCCTAAGAATATAGAATTTGACACTAAATCTGGAAATAACAATGTGATAGAAAGGATAAGAAGCAGAGGAATTGCTTCTTAATCATCCTAATTGCTCCTCTGTAACCAAGCCAAAAAAAAAGGACATGGTGGCTCAGTGGCTAAGATGCTGAGCTTGTTGATCAGAAAGGTTCGGCGGTTCGAATCCCTAGCGCCGCATAACGGAGTAAGCTCCTGTTCCTTGTCCCAGCTTCTGCCAACCTAGCAGTTCGAAAGCATGTAAAAATGCAAGTAGAAGAATAGGGACCACTTTGGTGGGAAGGTAACATTGTTCCGTGCACCTTTGAAGGTATTTAGCCATGCCGGCCACATGACCATGGAGACGTCTTCGGACAGCGCTGGCTCTTCGGCTTTGTCATGGAGATGAGCACCGCCCCCTAGAGCTGGAAACACTGAGCACGTATGTGCAAGGGGAACCTTTACCTTTCTCTTTTAACCAAGCAAATGTCTTGTAGAAAGGAGAAGTTTTGGTTCTGAACATCTTATTGTCTCACCTTCCAAAGATCCATGGATAGAAAGCTTGGTAGATCCAGATAAGAAACCAAAATTATGAAGTCCCAATCTGTTTATAGCTTTCAGGGCCGAAGCAGCATGCCTTCCAATTACCCACTGGGCCCATGACAGAGGAGAAATAAGGCGAACAAACACACTTCTTGTTCCTTCTCGTAGATATAATGCTGAGAATCCTTTTAAACAGTAGACATTCAATTCTAGAATAGCCATCTGGAATTATCAAAAGCTCCTTTCATGCTGTCTTTCTTTTAATCCAATGTGCCTTGATGCTGCTGTTCCATCATTGTGTGTATATAAGTTCAATTTAACCTCTGTGATATTTTTAGATTCTCTTTAAATCGGTTGTTTTATTGTGTAGCGTTTTATTTGAGTTGGAGGGATTTTAGAATTGTTTTTTTTTTTTTAAATTCTCCATGCATTAATTATCTGTGCGTTGTTCAAAAGCTTAGAAGCAATAAATAAATGTCACTTTGCTTGTGGACACACAACAATAACTGTTGCACCTCAGAAAGTCTAAGAAAGATGAGACGGCAAGCATTTTTCGACAAGCCATTGCAAGAAGCATGCTTGTGCTGGCTTTCTGCTAGCCAGCCACATCCCTTTTCAAGTTATTCTACTCCTCTTGTTTTTCTGCTTCCCCCTCAACAGATACACAGGATTTAGTGTCCAGGAACACTCCGTTCTCATTGAATGGATTTTTTTTCCTTCTCTCTTAACAATTATTGTTTTTTTTCCGGAAAGGTATGAGATTTGTTTGTTTTGTTTTGGGGCAGGTACTTTTGTGCACTTGGGATAACCTGCACACTTTCCAAAACCTTTTGGAATTACCTAATTCATACCTTTGCTAAAAATGTTCAGGGTTGCAAAGAGGAAGAGAGGGAGAGTGGGAGGGACAGAGAGAGGGAAGGAAGGGAGGGAAGGAAGGAAGGAAGGAAAGGAAGGGAGGGAGGAAGGAAGGAAGGAAGGAAGGAAGGAAGGAAGGAAGGAAGGAAGGAAAAAAAATTGGTGGACCCATTGCTTCTTCTGGACTCTAATTCTTTCCCAGATAAGCTATGAAATTCCCTGTGGAACATCCTTTCTCAACCTTGGCAAGTTGAAGATGTGTGGACTTCAGCTCCCAGAATTCCCCAGCCAGCCATGTCCATACATTCCCCAATCCACACATCTTCAAATTGCCATAGTTGAAAAACAATGTTGTAGAGGACTCCTTGGAGTATTTTTGGCCCGATGGACAAATGGTTGTTTGGGTCTGTGATTTAGGCCAAACCCACGAGTTTGGAATTCCTTGCAGACATTTCATGACTCAACGAGGTAACCATCAGTGCTAGAAGGAGTGGGGTTTGTGGAGGGGAAGAGGAGGAGAGCTGTGAGGAGGAATGTGGGTCCTCAATGCTCCCTGAGCTTGGTTGTTTTCTTGCAGACATTTCATGACCCAACTAGGTAACATCATCAGTGCTAGTAGCAATGACGATGTTACCTAATTTGGATAATGAAACGTCTGCAAGAAAACAACCAAGCTCAGGGAGCACCAAGGACCTTGAGCTACAAATTGTCTCTTTCAATGGAACCAGCCTGTATTTGCAACAGGTTGGAGCATCTCGGAATCGCCATTGTTGTGCTTCACCAGCAGTAGGTGTGGACGGCTGAGGTCTCAGAAAGCGAGGACTCAGATGAGGGGCCTGCGTGTGATGCAGGGATGGGGCCAGGACCATCAGGGAGTGGAGTGCTGCCTTCAGAGAGTGTGGAGGCTGGCAGCAGTGATGAAGAGTTCCCCAAGGAGCCTGTGCCCAGTGCGTGTGCACGCAGGGCTGCTCGAAGGAAAGAGCAGCTGCAGCAGCATGGGTGACTCGGAAGTAAGGCTGCAAGGTGATGGCCCCTCCCTTAAGAGATAAAAGCCAGCTGAGAAAGCAGAGTTCTTTGCAGGAAGCTAAAAAGTTTTTGCACTCAAGCCTTGTGGACGTTTGGACTCTCTTAGTTTGTGTTTGGAGACTCTTTGTGTTTGAAATCTTTCTTGGCAACTTTATCTAGTATTCTTGGCAGCCTTACACAACCTTGACAAGGCTCCTTCTTATCAGAGCCAATTAGTTGGAAACAGCCTTTTAACCGTGAAGGAACAGAATTCGTAAAGAATCATTAAAAGGTTTTGCTGTTACCTCCGTCTGGTGTTTGTTTCCTTGGAACAAGGTTTGGGTCAGAACAGCCATTTGTGACTTTCCCAGCTGGTTTCTGACTAGTGTATCAACGGGGGAAGCCAGCTTAGTGATCGTGTGAGTCACTGAACATCTGCAGTGCTTTGCTTAACAACCAGCTCCCCCCTCCCCCCAAAAACGGGCATAAAATTGGGTGCAACTCATTGAACAACCTCCTTCCTTGGCAACAGAAATTCTAGCCCAGTTGTGATCGTAAGTCGAAAGCTACCTGCATGGACGTTTGCTTTCTCCAGCTGCTATTACCTTCTCCTTCCATTTTGGCTCATACAGTGAAATGGGGAAGTTATTCTTTTTCTAAGCTGCCCTCTTCATATCACGCCATCAGCCAGCTAAGACAGAAGAGATGCTGGTTCTAAGCTATTGCTGAACCTGCTTTCCTTTCTTTGGCCATTACCTTGGACAACTTGTCAACAAACATTATATAACACATTTGCGGTGGAAAATTGCATAGCTGGGCACTGAAGCATGTACTGAACAAAGCTTAGGGAATTCAAGCTTATTCTTATTTTAAAAACACAATAAAAATCTTGAGGTTGATTTTCGACTGTGTTATGGTAATTGTTGTGGTTGGCCGGCAGCAGGTGCGGATGGCTGAGGTCTTGGAGAGCGAGGACTCAGATGAGGGGCTTGCATGTGATGTATGGATGGGGCCAGGACCATCAGGGAGTGGAGTGCTGCCTTCGGAGATTGTGGAGGCTGGCAGCAGTGAGGAAGAGGCCCCTGAGGAGCCTGTGCCCAGTGCGTGTGCACGAAGGGCTGCTCGAAGGAAAGAGCAGCTGCAGCAGCATGGGTGACTCGGGAGTAAGGCTGCAAGGTAATGACCCCTCCCCTAAGAGATAAAAGCCAGCTGAGAAACTGGAGTTCTTTGCAGGAAGCTAAGAAGTTTTTGCACTCAAGCCTTGTGGACGTTTGGACTCTCTTAGTTTGTATTTGGAGACTCTTTGTGTTTGAAATCTTTCTTGGCAACTTTATCTAGTGTTCTTGGCAGCCTTACACAACCTTGACAAGGCTCCTTCTTATCAGAGCCAATTAGTTGGAAACAGCCTTTTAACCGTGAAGGAACAGAATTCGTAAAGAATCATTAAAAGGTTTTGCTGTTACCTCTGTGTTGTGTTTGCTTCCTTGGAACAAAGTTTGGGTCAGAACAGTAATGTAGGTACCAATGAGTCAATACAAAATGTTTGTATCTACCTCTGTTCATCTTTTGACTGTATTGTTTAAAAATCTTTCCAATGATTTACATCGTATTGGTGGTACTGTAGGGAGATAAGTTTGCCATTGTCTTTCCCCAGGATATTTCCTCAATTTCCCAGTTCTTGTCTACATCCTGGATTTTTGTTATGGTGTCCCATTGAAATATTAAGCGGACTTCATTCAGCCTTTTTCAAAAATCAGCCAATTTTGGCTCGGTTCTGCCGCAACTGAGATAAGATATTGTTGCTTTCCTGTGTATGGAAATAACCTGGATTTTGAAGTTGTTCACCAAAGAAGATTGTTTAAGATTGGCCCTTCAGAACCTGTTGGACTACAGATTGCATCAGCCCCAGCAGCATGGTTGACAATAAGGGATGGAAGCCACAATCTGTCCTCTGCTTATGGCAACAGTGGGGAGTTTAGCTCTAGAGGTATCGCTTATGGACTAAAGACTCATATTGGTAGAATCAGAGAATAAGGTTAAAGCATGTCTGTCTTTTGGGTACATCAAGAGTACAAGATGCACTACAAATGCAGAAGGAATTGTTATATTTAATTTGCTAGCCAGGCAATCCTGAGCTTACTTGAATGAGTATTGGTAGCTTCTGGCTATTGATCACCGTCTGCACAATCTGGAGAAGACATGTGGGATAGGACAAAAACCATTAAGAAGGTAAAATATAAAAAAGACATAGAAATTGGTTTTAAAAAGGACCTTGTGGGGTGAAAAGACTGCTTGGGAAACTAATGGGAGAAGCTAGATATTTAATCTAAAATCTAGATTAAACATGAAGAACGGTTGCAGGAACTGGGCATGGCTAGTCTAGTGAAGAGAAGGACCAAGGGAGACACGAGAGCAGTTTTCCAATATTTGAGGGGCTGCCACAGAGAGGAAGGGGTCAAGGGGTCTTTTTTATTTTTATTTTTATTATATGTATCCATGTATTCATAACTATGTTTTTACTTATATCTATTATCTTGTAAGCACTTGACAAATAAAAAAGGGTATTTTCTAGAGCACCTGAAGGCCAGACAAGGAATAATGGATGGAAACTGAACAAGGAGAGATTCAACCTGGAAACAAGGAGAAATTTTCTGACAGTGAGAACAATCAACCAATGGAACTGAAGTTGCTTTCAGAAGCTATAGGGGCTTCACCACTGGAGGCTTTCAAGAAGAGACTGGACTGCTGTCAGTCAGAAATGGTGTAGGGTCTCCTGCTTGGGTGAGGGGTTGGGCTAGATGACCTACAAGGTCCCTTCCAACTCTGTTTGATACAAACTCTTTCTACCACAGAGGAAGGAAATGAGGAATGAAAAATTGAGCAAGAAATATTTTTCCCCGATTCTGCCAACTTATGGCCAGATGTGAGAGCAGTTTATTTGTAAAAGGCAACCGCTACAAATACCAGCATGAATTGTAACTTCAAGAAGTAGCAGCCATTGGTTACTTGAGGCCCTTCTTATCTTGAGCAGACGTCAGTTGGGCCAAATATATCTAGCTTTCCAACAACATCAGTAAGCAAATGTGTGCGGTGGAGACAGCAGTTCAAAAACTGCTGGGTTTTCTGTAGGTTGTGAATTATGCGGGCTACTTCTAGAGGTTTCTTTGATCATTGAGGACAGAAGCATGCAATTATCATGGACTGGATGAATGTAGGTTTCAAATGCCTATTGGTGGAGAAGCCCACAAGGAGACGTTGCTATATAATCTTTCCTCTATGTGGTCTCCAGCTGTGTTGAAGTTAATCTCACAAATCCTACAGTTCCCTCAAAGCAGTCCTTTTTTTTTTTTTTGCATTCTTCTTCTAAAGTCAGTGAGTCCTGCAGGTGGAAGAGGAGGTTACATTACATATTGTATTGTTGTGTTTAACCTAATTTCAATCTTTGTGTATTCTATGTTGTTGCAGGAGTTACTTTTCAAGTGAGGGGGGCAGCCAGTCGAGCCTGAAATTGACTTATGTGTACCCATTTTATTTAGCTCTTTTTTATATATTCTTTTTCTTCCGTTCTCTTTGCTGGTATTAGGAGGGAAGGGTTTTCGGGCTTGCCAAATTCCCAAGGTGAAAATTCCTAAAGCTATGCTGGCTGAGGAATTCTGGGAGTTGAAGTCCACAGGTCTTAAAGTTGCCAAGGTTGGACACTCCCATTCTAGAGGATGGGTCAAGGGTAAGTCGTCCGATCCAGAATTGCTTGGCTTCAGCAAGGTCTTAAAACCACATGGCTTCTCTTTAAATGTATTTTCAGATAAATAACAATCCGTTTCTATTTCCTTTTGTACCCTTGATTTTGATTACACAGATATTTCACCTCTCTGTGTTTCAACAGCTGTAGGGCTTGTTGAAGCTGGAAGGCTATGTTTATGGAAGTTGCTGACAGATTATTATTGCTCTTTTTTTTTTTCTTGCTGATTATCTGATCCATCCAGTTGTTCCATCCTTTTCATTAAATACGCAGAGCTCTGGAATGTTTTTGTTTAAAGGTGGGCCTGGAAGAGCCCAGATAAGAGTTCGTTTAGCTCTCTGCTAAAGGCTGGTGGTTTTCCTCTCTGCAGCTTAGCTGCTATCACAAAGGGAGAAATCCTCCGATGGATTTATTAGACCAGCGGAGGGTTAAGTTCCACTCAGATGAATTCTGTCAGAAAAAAAATAAAACATAAAGCAAGCACAGGGCTGCCAGTGAGATAACTATTAAATACAGGGTCTTTCTTTTCTGAGCACAAAAGGAGCCCTCAAAAAAGGGGAGCCGTTTGACAGGAAAGAGCTGTAATCCTCCCGCAGAAGCTGCTATTCGTGAAAGGAGAAGAAAGGAGAGGAAAAGAGGAGAAAGTTGAAAGAGGAAAAATGGAACATTTAAGGAAACAATGGCGGACGGATGGAATACGGATTGACTCAGGAATACGGGAGACAAAAAACACAATGAAGTTACAGAACTCATGGATGCAACTAGAGCTAAAATAGCGGTGGAACAAGTCTCCAATAGCTGAGGTGATTGTGGGTCCACATCACTTTTTGGATCAGTCTTTTCGATGATTGTTTTCATCAAGGTGTGATGGGGGTGAGATTTAGGGTTCAAGCAAGAGGTAATCTGGATTGATAGAGGTTCTTTGGTGGACTTTGGTGATAATGGTCAGGAGCTCTAGAGGAATGCGGAGATGCTCTACGAAGAACGGTTGCAGGAACTGGGCATGTCTAGTCTAATGAAAAGAAGAACTAGGGAAGACATGATAGCAGTGTTCCAATATCTCAGGGATTGCCACAAAGAAGAGGGAGTCAAGCTATTCTCCAAAGCACCTAAAGGCAGGAGAAGAAGCAATAAGGATAGAAACTAATCAAGGAGAGAAGCAACTTAGAACTAAGGAGGAATTTCCAGACAGTGAGAACAATTAACCAGTGGAACAATTGGCCTCCAGAAGTTGTGAATGCTCCAACACTGGAAATTTTTAAGAAGAGATTAGACAACCATTTGTCTGAAGTGATGTAGGGTTTTCTGCCTAAACAGGGGATTGGACTAGAAGGCCTCTAAGGTCCCTTCCAACTCTGCTATTCTATTCTATTCTATTCTATTCTATTCTATTCTATTCTATTCTATTCTATTCTTCTATTCTATTCTATTTCTATTCTATTCTATTCTATTCTATTCTATTCTATTCTATTCTATTCTAATTCTATTCTTCCATTCCATTTCCATTCCAATATTTCTATTCTATTCTATTCTATTCTATTCTATTCTATTCTATTCTATTCTATTCTATTCTATTCTATTCTATTCTATCCCTTAGGTAAATACCAACTTGGCCCTGAAAGGGAGAGTTAGAAAGAAACCCAAGACTGCCCTGCCTTGATTCTCTTTGATATAAAAGGTGGAGAACGGACCATGCATTAATAAAAAAGAGTTCCAATAGTTTTTGTGGAGTCATTTTACTGACTTGGGTTATTTGGAAGTATTTTCCAGGAACAGAAGTAATAATGTTGGTAGTGCCAATGGCTGCAGGAGGCCATCCTAATTTTCTCATGAGAGTTCAGTGTGGAGAATAGAACAAACCTGTTGTCCGTTGGTTGCAGAATTTCCAAATAGCTGTGTTCTCAACAAAGAACTAGATCACAAACTAGCCAACGTTTTTCTAGCATATTGTAGAAGCTCGGCTCATGATTCTTTTGCACAAATGCTTTGCACAAATCCAGGCATCTCAATTAATTGAAAAAAATCATACTTCAGCAAATCATATTGTGGGAACAAAGCCAGTACAGGTAGTCCTTGCCTTACAATCATTTGTTTAGTGACCATTCAAAAACTATAAGAGCACTGGAAAAAGTGACTTATGACCTTCAGTGAAACTTAAGTGAGTTTTGCCCGATTTTATGATCTCAGTTAAGTGAATCACTGCAGTTGAAATAGAATGAATAAGCTGGAAGGGACCTTGGAGGTCTTCTAGTCCAGCCCCCTGCTCAAGCAGGTGAACTTATACTTTCAGATAAGTGGCTGTCTAATCCAGGGGTCTTCAAACTTGGCAGCTTTAAGACTTGTGGACTTCAACTCCTAGAATTCCTCCTCCAGTCATGTTAGCTCAGGAATTCTGGGAGTTGAAGTCCACAAATCTTAAACTTGCCAAGTTTGAAGACCCTTGGTCTAATCTCTTTGTTATTAAGTTACTAACGCAGTTGTGAATTGAATCTGGCTTCCCCATTGACTTTGGTTGTCAGAAGGTTACAAAAGGTGATCACATCACCCCAGGACATTGCAACGGTCATAAATATGAGCCAGTTGCCAAGCATCTGAATTTCAATCATGTGTTCATGGGAATGCTGCAATGGTTGTAAGTGTGAAAAATGGTCATAAGTCACTTTTTCCAATGCCGTTGTAACTTCAAACGGTCACTAAATGAACTCTTGTAAGTCCAGTACTACCTGTAATTGAGCGAGCAAGCTATGGCTCTTTCGGCAACAATAACCAACATCATGATCCAATTATAATTTCCAGGATCCCTTTAGTGATAACAGGCCAATTGCATCCCTGTAATGTTTGTGGGAATAGGGGAAAGACAATCCAGTTATCGGGCTTCGGGTATCTCGCTGCAATTTTCCTTTCCTGCTCTCATCAAGCAAATTGTTTGGGACAGGATGCCAGGAATGTGGTCCAAGCTGCACCACATATACAACCACACAGTTAAGCCAGAAAAGCAAAGAAAAGGAATAGAAACTTCACCCTGGGAAATTACTCACCGAAAGCCTCTCCCCTTTAAGGCAAGGGGTGGACAGGCTTGTCTTCTTCAAATAGGAGCCTCACCCCATCAGATCAGTCCCTCGGCTTGAAATAATGTTGTCTTTAAAGCCAGAGTAATCAAACAAAAATCCACCTCTGTTGGGGATGGATGGTGGCTTAATGCTCCCTTCCTTGCTAAGTCACTTCCCTGAACTAGATTTGTCTCTTTCTTTTCTCCAAACCACACCCTGGGCCCATGGCTTTAGCCACATTCAGCTGGGATGGAAAGGGCCTATCTCTGCCTTTGTTTTTGCTGAGAAACAGGGGCACAATATTGAGCTTAAGTTTCCATTTCCTTAAGGTCTCCGATGAACACAAAAGGCTGTTCTGGATTCATAAGACCATGATTTATTCCAGCATTGTCAGTTCTTGGATAGTCATGGAATCCAGGCCCATTGAACTGATCTAGCAGAGTTTTCCTTGTTATGCAATATTTGTCCCAATACCTGAACTTCATATGAAAGTCCTACAAGATCTAACTGATCTTTGATTGACTGATCCAGTCCAGCATCATACATTGGGCAACTATATGGTTTAAGGAAGTCCATCAAGGATAAGAAGTCTTGAATAGAATATAGATTATGGAATATGGAATATAGAATATAGAGTTTAGAGTATAGACTATAGACTACAGACTATAGAATATAGAATACAGAATAGAACTAGTTCTATACCCGTGCTTCACTATGAAATTATGTGATCGGGCTTAGTTTTTGGGGAGGAAAATAAAGAATTGTTTTTTTTGCCTCTGCCTACCAGCATCCATCGGTATTCATCTGGCTAGCGTCCTGTCAGTGTGTGAGAGAGTTGAAGGCTGTTTGGAAACTGAAATGTGGAAACTGAAACAGTATTTGCAGTATGAGCAAGAAGGAGACAGCAAGGAGCCTGGGCGTCGCTTGGCTCAACTATTCTGTATTAAAGCTGCTTGGTACTCTGAAACTGAAACTGAAACTCCTCTGCTTGTGTTTTGCATTTGGAAGGGATTTATTTTCAGGTGGGGAGGGGGAGTAGAACTCCTTAGCATCAGAGCGTGTTAATAATAATAATATAGGAAATACTAATGCTCTGAGGGTCATTTTGAAAAATTCTTTCTTAGTGAGCGCCTAGAACCCAAGAGAAACATACGTGCCAAATTTCAAATTTGTAGGCTTTACAGTTCTGGAGATTTCGTGATGATGCGTGAGTGGTATTTCTCAGATAGATAGATAGATAGATAGATAGATAGATAGATAGATAGATAGATAGATAGATAGATAGATAGATAAGTTGTAAGGAACCTTCCTCCTGCTCAACCAGGAGAACCATTTCGGACAAGTGACTGTCTAGACTCTTCTTAAAAAACCCCAGTGATGGAGCACCCACCATTTTTGGTGGCAAGCTGTTCCCCTGGTTAATTGTCCTCACTGTTAGGCAGTTTCTCCTTAATTCCAGGTTGCTTCTCTCTTCTGATTAATAATGGTTGGAAACTAATCAAGGAGAGAAGCAACCTGGAATTAAGGAGAAACTGCCTAACAGTGAGGACAATTAACCAGGGGAACAGCTTCCTTAGCAGGGATTGTAGTTGGGGTAAACTATGCATGAATGTAAAGATTCTAATTATTATGGCAGATCGGAATTGTCCTTGAAGACTTGCAAGATTCTGCTAATATAGCTTTACAATATATTTACGTCATTAGCTTATCTGGTTCTGTTTCCTGTCTGGTCTACCCTGAAGGTTGAAATGAGTCGTGCAAGTCTGAAACTACTACATTTTCCCCGCCATCTCCTACACAGCCCAAGGAGCTAGGCAGGGCTCCTACTGAGCCTGTTGCCCCACCCACTATCCTGCTGCAGGCGATGCTGTCTCTTATCTGACAGTTCCCTAGGGAGCATCTCTTCACTCGATCTCCCAAGGTCTTTCCCACAGATGTTTACAACATGAAGAGGAAGAGTAGGAAAACAGTGGTTTCCTCCCACCCCGCCGGTTCATTGGGAAAATGCACGGGACGAGGACAAACAAGGCATCAATGGGGTCAACGGAGGGGTGCCTCAGACGAAGGCCCTCCCACCTAAAAGGAGGCGAAAGCCTCGTGGGAGGGGATAAGGAAGCAAAGAATGTACCAGTCAGAATCCATGATTGATCACAGTCTGGAACGAACACCTGACCGAGCAACGTTGCCAAAGCTGGAGAATGGGTTGAAATCAGGGGATGGGCTTTGAAAATTTTAGCAAGGGGTTCTCTGTCCAGTTGCTGGGTGGGCGTGGCCATGGTGGGCGTGGCCTAGTCGGCCTCCTGCATCACAGTTGGGGGGGGGGCGTTTTTCCCTCCCTGGGCTCCGGAGGCTTTCCTCAAGCCTCCAGGAGGGCGAAAATGGCCTCCCCGGGCTCCGGAGGCACTCTGGAAGCTGGAAACAAGCCCATTTCCGGCCTTCCTGAACTTTCAGGAGGTCCATTTTTCACCTTCCCCGAGCCTCCACGGGGGCCCTAAACTTACCTGCGTCCAAAATGGGCCGCGTGGGGATTCCGGGGAGGGGAGGGGTGTGGTGGGTGGGGCCAACCAGGAGTGGGATTTGGGGGATTCTCTGAACTGTGCAGAAGCTAGGGACTCTCCCGAACCCCCGCGAACCCCCAGCAGCCCAGCCCTGGTTCAAATCCAGACAGGGATGTCTTAAGGCTGCTTCCTTCCAGTCAGTTTCAACACGGGAGACTGACCGTTTAAGCTGCTTTGTGAAAGAGCCCTTAATCAGTGCGCCAAGTATCATCCTCACAAGAAACGCGGCTTCGTTTTTTGTGTGGAAGAGTTTGCTAAACTCAGCTATCAGGTGTTGAGTCTTGTAATTGAGGATCCCGCTGTAGAAGCAAGATAACTACAGAAGCTGTAGACTTACGACCACAGTTGAGCTCAACATTTCTGTTGCTAAGTGAGACAGTTGTTGAGTGAGTTGTGCCCCATTTTATGACCTTCTTTGCTGAAGTTGTTCAGTGAATCATTGCAAATAAATAAATACAAAATTATGCCTATAGCCGCATATATTCTACGACACAGAGCAACAACCCAGTCTAGTTTAGATGTGTACATGTACATGGTGAGAAAAACGAATCTTGCAAGTTTATCAGATAACAGATAATCAGAGGTGGAAGGGACCTTGTAGGTCATCTAGTCCAACCCCTTCCCAAGCAGGAGACCCTACACCATTTCTGACAGATGGAGTCTAATCTCTTCTTGAAAGTCTCAAGTGATGTTGCTCCCACAACTTCCGAGGGCAACTTCTGTTCCATGGGTTGATTGTTCTCACTGTCAGAAAGTTTCTCCTTATTTCCAGGTTGAATCTCTCCTTGATCAGTTTCCATCCATTCTTCCTTGTCTGGCCTACAAGTGCTTTAGAAAATAGCTTGAGACCCCTTCCTCTCTGTGGCAGCCCCTCAAATATTGGAAGACTGCTATCATGTCTCCCCTGGTCCTTCTCTCCACTAGACTAGCCGGATGGCATAGGGAACAAAGCTGTTACAGAATCTGTAATTGCTAGAAATACTCTAAAAATACTGCCTTGTTCTATTTGATGAGGGGAAAAAGTTTCATTGCATGAGGTCTCGTTTCTAGAGAGCAAGTATAGGAGGCTTCTGTTGTTTACATCTCTTTGGTAGCTTTTCACCTTTTAAGCTTTGCCTCCGGACTAATGAGATTACTTCGTTTATCATCTATAGAGTATTCCGCGAGGAGGATTAACAGCTGTTGGCATGATGGGAACCTAGCAAGCCCAACAGGATTCCTGTGCCATTAGCAGCCCTGCGACAGGCAGAAATTAGCTAGGGAAGCCTGCTAATCTGGCCATGAAAATTCAGTGGGTGAGAAATGCTGACACTTTATTGGTTTATGTCCGTTAGGTCCCAAACTCCTCAGCTTGAACATAGAAGTGGCTTTATAAAGTTATTATTTTCTTTGCCAAACCTGGAGGGGGTATGGCTTGATTATTCACATTATATAAGCTCAACCTACAGGGAGTTCTCATTCAAAGCTATAATGGCGCTGAAAAAAGTGACTTACGAACGTTTTTCACCGTTATGACCATTGCAGTATCCACATGGGTCACACAATCAAAATTCAGACACTTGACAACTGGCTCACGTTTACAATTGTGGTATCCCAAGGTCACAAAATCCCCTTTTGAGACCTTCTGGCAACCAAAGTCAGTGTGGGAAGCCAGGTTCACTAACAACCGTGTAACTAATTGAATTGAATTGAATTCTTTTTTTATTATTTTTTTTTATTTTTTACACAGACATAAACAAAACATCAACATAAAACATAAAACCATCTTTCAATTACATACACTGTGGTGGTTGGTACAAATCTCTTGTGCACAATCTCTGCAGTCCTTCCCTTCTAATTTAAATTAATCCTCATACTATAAATCCTCTCTATATATTTATATTATTATCATTGTTAATTACTTGCCAGACTGTTAGTAATATTCTATCATTTTATGCGAGCGCCATTTTTACTTGACCTATTTTATAACATTCATTTCATCATCACTAATCTATTCAATAATAATATAGCCTTACATTACTTTACCTTCACAATTCTGTTATACTTAAATTATAGAGTATTATAAAGTATTTCATTTGCCTGTTTTTTTCTCTAACCATTGATAAAATAAATCCCCATATCTTATAAAATTGTTTATCTTCTTGCTCTCTAATTTCAAATGTCAATTTACTCATTTCTGTGCACTCCATTATTTTCTTAATAACTTCATCTTCCATCGGAATTTTCTCATTTTTCCAGTTTTTAGCAAATACAATTCTAGCCACTGTTAATACATTTACAAGCAAATATATCAATTCTCTATTGTATATTTCAGAATAGAATTCTTTGTCATTGTACGTATATACACAGTATACACATACAACAAAATTCACATAACACCCGAGACCAGACTCAATATGCACACACACATGACAATCCCCAAACATACACCCCACCCACCAAAATACCCCACCCCCTAAAAACACACAAACATCCACACAACAGACCAAGTAACACTGTCCATCAGCTCTGTCCAACTGCTGGTCCTTAAGTTCATTGTTAAGCGCAATTATAGCTCTGGGATAAAAACTGTTCAGGAAATATGTGGTCTGAGTTTTAATTGTTCTGTATCTTCTGCTAAAAGGCAACTTCCTCAAACAGCGAGATGTGAAGATGTCGTCCAGGGCTGGTAACTGGAGCCCGATGATATTCTGGGCAGTTTTAATGATTTTCTGTAGAGCTTTTTTTGTCCACTACAGAGCTGCTCCCATCCCATACAAGGACACCGTATGTCAGGACACTCTCAATGGTGCTGCGGTTGTAGGACCGAAGTAGATGCTGAGATAGATTTATCTTGCTTGTTAACTAACTTAACAACTGCAGTGATTCACTTAACAACTGCGGCCAGAAAGGTCGTAAAATGGGGCAAAACTCCCTTGAGGACTGTCTTGCTTAGCGACATAAATGTTGGGCTTAATTTTTGTTGTAAGTCAAGGACTACATGTGTTGTCTCTGAAAGATATTTGCCCATGGCGGCTTTGTGAATTTGTCTGAATCCCAAGATCCAATATATATGTATTAAAATAACAAAAAAAAAAACAACTCTTTCACCATTCACAAGGGATGCATTACATTCCTCCATAACTGGTTCTGGCAGGGACATCTCCTAAAATTTGCCAATTTGCCATGTTGCCACACAGAAAGTTGGTTCAGAGCAAACTGTCATGGTTTGCCGGTAGCCGATGCAGACAGCAGCGGAATCGGGCAGTGAGGAAGAAAGGGAACCAGTCAGGGAGTCTGGGAAAGGACTTGGACGAGGATCCTGCATCCGATCCAAGGATGAGGCCAGGGCCATCTGGGAGTGGGGTGCTGCCTCCGGAGCCTTTGGAGTCTGGCAGCAGCGAGGCAGAGGAACAAGGGGAGCCTGTTCCCAGTGCACATGTGCACAGAGCTGCTAGAAGGTGAGAGCAGCTGAAACAAAAGGGGCGACTCGGGAGAAAGGCTGGGAGGTGATTGCCCCTCCCATAGGGGATAAAAGTCAGTCCTCAATGACGAAGAGCTTTGCAGGAAGCAAAGCAGTTCAGTAATCTCCGAGTCCTTCGTGAAGCTCTGTACTCTGGTCGGTTTTTTTCTAGGTTTTTGGGTTGGTTTAGATTAGCCTTAATTGGACTTCTGTTTCTTGGCAGCATTCGACAGCACTGAAAAGCGTGCTCTTATCTGGAGGAACTGTGTCTAATGAGTTTTGGCTGGGAATGCAAGTAATTCCCAGCATTGCATTAAAAAAGGTTTTTACTTTTAAATTCAATTTGTGTTTTATTAAGTTTGGGATTAAGGCTTATGTATTAAGGCTGGGAGGTGCTTGCCCGTTCCATAAGGGATAAAAGTCAGGCCTAAATGATGAAACCTTTGCAGGAAGCAAAGTAGCTCGATCGGTTCCAAGTCCTCCTTGAAGCTCTGTATACTTTGGTTGGTTTTTTTTCTTGTACTTTGGTTGGTTTCTTTTATAGTTAATTGGATATTTCTGTTTTTGGCCTCATGCCACAGAACTGAAAGGTGTGTGCTTATCTTGGGGAACTGTTTTAAGTTTAGTTCCGACTGTGAATGGAAACAATTCCCAGCATTGCAATAAAATATGTTTTGCTTTTAAAACAAGTTTGTGATTAATTACGATTGATGAAGCCTGAGTCAGAACACAAACGGCTTGTCAAAATGTCATCCAAGATACAGAACAGAACATTTTTGGGAATACAAACCTATGCTTAAGGACAAAACCTGTCCTAATATGATGCTGTTACAGGTAGTCCTTGATTTACAACCATTCATTTAATGACTGCTCAAAGTTACAGCAGCACTGAAAAAAAGTGACTTATAACTAGTCCTCGCACTTAGAACCACTGCAGCATCCCCACAGTCATGTGATCAAAATTCAGGCACTTGGCAACCAAGCATGATTTGCAGTATCCCAAGGTCACACGATGATCCCCCTTTGTGACCTTCCCAACTGGCTTTTGACAAGCAAAGTCCCACAATAGGGTTCAAATTCTACATCTCTAAAGACTTCTTGTCAACATTAGATACGTGTTAAATTGTGTTTGGATAATAGTCCAGTGTCTGATTTTGGTTTCCTTGCTTCGGTGGCCTTAACAGATTCTTCACGCTGTCGGTTTGGGAGGCTTTGCTTTTCTAGTCCTGTTCCTCCCTTAAGATTGGCCAGACTTGGAAACCAAAGTTGTGAAGACTAAAATTAATTTCATTAGAGGCTTATAGTAATAGAATTTTGCAAGTTTGAAAGCACCTCCCCTCTACCTTCCTTTCTCTGCAGGAGAAATGGGCAGGGTCCAGTCTGCAACTTTTTCCCAAATTACACTTCTGCTGTGGGATCAGATTTCCCTTATCTGACCAGGGCCTTGCTTGTAGCTCCTCCTCTTGTTTATTTATTTATTTACTTATTTTGTTTGTCAAGCGAGTATGAGATAACAGGTATAAGTATAAACAAGATTATGAATACATGAAATGGGGACAAATAAAAAGGAGCATTAGGACAGGCACAGTAGGCACATTGGTGCGCTTATGCACGCCCCCTACAGACCTCTTAGGAAAGGGGTGAGGTCAATAGTAGACAGTGGGCAGTCTAAGGTCTATTGTCTAAGGTCCCTCAAGATTATTGGTACAGTCCTAGGAATCTCTGCCTCTATTCCAGGGGTGGGCTGCTATTGGTTCACACTGGTTTGGGCGAACCTGTAGCTAATTTATGGCTGGTTCAACGAACTGGCAAATCCCACCTCTGGCTGGCCCCTCCCACCCCGCCCTTCCCCTCCCGGGAGCCTGTTTTGGATGCCAGGTAAGTGCAGGGCCCATGTGAAGGCTCAGGGAGGGTGAAAAATGGGCCTCCTGGAGGCTCCAGAAGGCCAGAAATGGGCCTGTTTTTGGCCTCCAGAGGGCCTCCGGAGCCTGGGGAAAGCCGTTTTCAGCCTCCCGAAGGCTCGAGGAAAGCCTCTGGAGTCCGGGGAGGGTGAAAACACCCCCCCCCCGCCCACTGTGGTGCAGGAGGCTGACTAGACCATGCCCACCCACCAACTGAGAAGCAGTTGCTGAGATTTTTTGAAGCCCACCCCTGCTCCATTCCATCTCCGCCATTTATTTTTTTTAAAGAACAACCAACCGAACAAATCCAAAGTATGTCTATGGGAAAGAGTTGCAGGTGGCATCATTTAAGAAGCAATACTGTGTGCATTTTCCTGCTTGCTTGGCAGTTGTAGCAGTTGATGTGGCAGCATCAACTCTTCAAGGTTCAAACGTAGCCACTTTGCTCCTTTCCCCACCCCGAAAACAGCCTTACTAAGACTCCATTTCGTTTGGCAAGGCTGAGAAGGTGGGTGGACACGCACACACACAGCTACATCCATACATGTTGCTAATCAAGTTCCACCCTTGGCAAGTTATTAAAATAAATCATAAAGCAATCCATTTGTAAGCACATAGAAGACAATTGGATAATTACAAGCAGCCAACAGAGATTACTTCAGGCAAATCACGTTGAACTCGATTTCCTTCTTTGAGAAGGCAGCTGGTTTGGTTGGTAATTAAACCGCAGGAGTTGCCTCTCTCTCTCTCTCTTGTTATAAAATCATCAAAAGGTAGGGATTAAAAATAGAATATAAGCAATAAAGCCAGGTGGAATTAAAGGTGTTTAGAACCATAAGACTGTGTACAAAAAGCGAAGGTATCAACAAAATTTGAGAAACTATGTAAAAACCCAGATTCTGCTAAAGACCTGGAAGTAGACTTTGTCCTGAGAGCAAAAAATTAGAGGTCAACTGTAATTGTGCAGAGAGGAAAGAATTCTGGAATTTAAATGCCCATATGAAGAATAAAAGTTAAAGATTTCCACTGTCCAGTTGTATCTGACTCTAGGGCACTGGGCTATTTCCCATTTCTTAGCCACCATTGTCCAAAGATATTTCTGTGACCAAGTGGCCAACCTGACTATATGCCGATGCACACGGAACCCTATTTCCTTCCCACCGAAGTGGTACCTATTTATCTACTTGCATTTGCATGCTTTCAAACTCCTAGGTGGGCAGGAGCCGGGGCAAGTAACGTGAGCTCACCCTGGTCAGGAGCTTGGGACTCGAACAGGGGTCGTCAGTTCTCCAGATTCATGCTTTAACCGCTGAGCCATCGTGCCACTTTATGAAGGATACCCTCTGAATTGCTGCTTTCTCAAACCCATCCTTGCTCAAAAGACCTTCTTAACCAAGTTCTCTTGCCAAAAACAATTCAAGAGGATTAACATATCATAGCTTGTCTTGCACAAATTGTTACTAAATATTTAATTTGACTAACAAGTATAAATCATTGCAACAACCAAGTGTGCAATGAGGTGAAGAGCAGAACGAACAACAGAAACAAAAAAGACTTCTGTGCATTATGTTGTTGTTGTTTTTTTACTGAGAACACTAAGTCAACACAAACTGGGATATTTCATCCTCAAGCCCTATTGGGCTTCAAATATCAAGGCAAACATATTGATGTAGGCATGGCATTTTGGCAGCCTATGTGGGTCCTATAGTATGTTCTTGGCAGGCATTAATAATATGACTAAATCATTACTAACGAAATAAATACATTTTGCTCTGATGGCCACTTTCAAGTTGGCTTTGAACATTTCTGGTGTTCAATGATAGCTTCCATGATCCCTGTCCAACCACAGCTAGAGCAGTTTTTTTAGACCAAGTTGGAAACTATTTTTGGCCCCACGAGCCCCTTGTATCTGCTGAATCTAAAAACATTTCCCTTCCCCACCATCTATACATCTATTCACTTCTAGAAACTTGGGAGAACTAACAACCTTCCTCCTTGTTGGGCTTCTTACCAACAGCAGGAGTAGCAATCACAAGGATTCCTATAAATAGCATTTTTATTTTTTCCATATTGCGTTCAGATGTAGAGCTAGGGCCTGACTGAGTAGCTCCTTTGAATTCAGATAGTGGAGACACAACGAGTGAAAGAATGATGGGCTGGTTAATTCTGGGGGTCCACACAGGTCTTAGCGTTGCCAAGGTTGGCCTTTATGTGCTGTAGCACATAAAGCAGAGGAGGAATTTTGAGAAATCATTGTTACCATTCTGATTTACCAGATTGACAGAGTTGGAAGGAACCTTGTAGGACATCTAGTCCAACCCCCCACCCACCCAAACAGGAGACCCTACACCATTTCTGGCAGATGGCAGTCCAGTCTCTTCTTGAAAGCTTCCAGTGATGAAGGTCCCACAACTTCCGAAGGCAACTTCTGTTCCATGGGTGGATTGTCCTCACAGTCAGAAAATTCCTTGTTTCTAGGTTGAATCTCTCCTTGTTCAGTTTCCATCCATTGTTCCTTGTCTGGCCTTCAGGTGCCTTGGAGAATAGCTTGACCCCTTCCTCCTCTCAGTGGCAGCCCCTCAAATATTGGAAGACCGCTATCCTGTCTCCCCTGGTCCTTCTCTTCTCTAGACTAGCCAGGCCCAGTTCCTGCAACTGTTCATTGAATGTTTTAGCCTCCAGTCCCTTAATCATCCTGGTTGCTCTTCTCTACACTCTTTCTAGAGTCTCAACATCTTTTTTATAGTGTGGTGACCAAAACTGGATGCAGGATTCTAGGTGTGGTCTTACTAAAGCTTTGTAGAGTGTATTAGTATCTCACTTTCTTCACCCTTAGATGCCTGTCATCTAAGTTTAGTAAATTCAAACTATCAACGGTTATGTTTTAGTACGGCTAGTTACTGACAATCAGCTTTTCAGTGTTAACGATCTTGCCATCAGTATTGTAAGTCAAAATATTATATGATGATGTCTTATATCATACAAAGCTTTGGTGGGTATTAGATCTTTATGTTGGATCTGGACATATAGAAAGTGCAAATACATCACATTCATTCCCTTCCATAAGCCTTTTGTGGCAGGCATTCAAACTTCCAAATAAGCTCTTCGCTTTTATTGTTTCACTCCCATACAATATGCGTAGGGGAGATTCATTCCACCCAGTCGTATAAATGTTATCTGCATGTTGACTACAGCTTTCATATGTGCAATATACATGTGTTGTGGTTCGCTGGCAGCAGGTGCGGATGGCTGAGGTCTCAGAGAGCGAGGACTCAGATGAGGGGCCTGCGTGTGATGCAGGGATGGGGCCAGGACCATCAGGGAGTGGAGTGCTGCCTTTGGAGATGGTGGAGGCTGGCAGCAGTGAGGAAGAGGCCCCCGAGGAGCCTGTGCCCAGGGCGCGTGTGTGCAGGGCTGCTCGAAGGAAAGAGTAGCTGCAGCAGCATGGGTGACTCGGGAGTAAAGCTGCAAGATGATGGCCCCTCCCTTAAGAGATAAAAGCCAGCTGTGAACCCGGAGTTCTTTGCAGGAAGCAAGGAAGTTTTTGCACTTCAAGCCTTGTGAAAGTTCGGACTATTTTGGTTTGTGTTTGAAGACTTTTTGTTTGGAATATTTCTTGGCAACTTAATCTAGTGCTTTTGGCAGCCTTGCACAACCTTGACAAGGCTCGTTCTTATCAGAGACAATTAGTTTTAATAGCCTTTTAACCGTCAATTAATGGAATTTGCAGAGAAGCATTAAAAGGTTTTGCTTTTATCTCTGTTTGGGTGTTCGTTTATTTGGAACAAGGTTTGGGTCAGAACAACATGTGAAAAAAATATTTTTAACCAAAGCTGTGGCATCTGGCAAAATGATATGATTTTTGGTGGCTTTGCAGCCGTCAAACTGCAATCTACGTGACAGGAACAGAGTTCCCATGTTGCTTGCCTGAGAACGTTACAAAACCCGGTTAATTCAGCCTTCACAGAGAACTAGGTAGGATTCTGTAGCTTACTTCACATGTTTTACATCCTTAGCTGCAAAGCATCTCTTGATGATTTTGCCTAGGTTTCAAATGGAAAATATTCCTCTTCCTGTCAAGCCTCCGTTTGCTGTCAGTGCTTCTCAAAGCATCTGCTCAGTCAAGGTATGGGGGGGGGGTGACTGTTTTTCAGGTGACTCCTGGTCTCAGAATGCATTATTACATCCCAGGAACAAACAGAAAGCAGTTATATACTGGTATCATTGCAAAGCTGGTTTGGTGGATTAAATTTGAATGCCTTCAGAAGCAGTGGCTGAACTCCAGGGGAGATTGGGAAGGAATTACAGGCAGTTGTGTTTTCATGCCTCTCCTACCTTCCCATCACTTCAGCCTACAAGAACTGAATGCGCCGAGCTCCTGTCTCTTCGAACTTAACTTCTTAGCCGTTAACTCTTCCATGCAATAACTTCCAACGGAAAGCATGTAACCCCGCAGTGGGATCCTATTTGTTCCCCTACTGCAGGGGTCTTCAAACTCGACAGCTTTAAGACTTGTGGACTTCAACTCCCAGAATTCCTTGTCCAGTCATGTTAGCTCAGGGATTCTGGGAGTTGAAGTCCACAAGTCTTAAACTTGCCAAGTTTGAAGACCCTTGTGATATGATGGATGGATGGATGGATAGGTAGATAGATATGGATGGGGAGACAATAGACAGACAGACAGACAGATGATAGAATTCAGGGGTTTTCAAACTCGACAGCTTTAAGACTTGTGGACTTCAACTCCCAGAATTCCTTGTCCAGTCATGTTAGCTCAGGGATTCTGGGAGTTGAAGTCCACAAGTCTTAAACTTGCCAAGTTTGGAGACCCTTGTGATATGATGGATGGATGGATGGATAGGTAGGTAGATAGATATGGATGGGGAGACAATAGACAGACAGGCAGACGATAGAATTCAGGGGTTTTCAAACTCGACAGCTTTAAGACTTGTGGACTTCAACTCCCAGAATTCCTTGTCCAGTCATGTTAGCTCAGGGATTCTGGGAGTTGAAGTCCACAAGTCTTAAACTTGCCAAGTTTGAAGACCCTTGTGATATGATGGATGGATGGATGGATAGGTAGATAGATATGGATGGGGAGACAATAGACAGACAGACAGACAGATGATAGAATTCAGGGGTTTTCAAACTCGACAGCTTTAAGACTTGTGGACTTCAACTCCCAGAATTCCTTGTCCAGTCATGTTAGCTCAGGGATTCTGGGAGTTGAAGTCCACAAGTCTTAAACCTTACTGAGTTTGAAGATCTTTGCACTACCAGTTTGGTGATTGCATGCTTGCGCACACGCAACTTACGTGAACCTAACACACACACACACACAGTTTTCCAAACACCAGCCGAGGCCTGGAGCGTCAATCAGCTGAGAGAATAAAGAAGAGAAAAGCTCAGGGGCAGGTGGGGGGTGCTAATCCTGCGCTTTGTCTCTTCTTTCTCCTCTCAGTCTTTTTCCCCCTCCTCTCAGCTGATCACCAGAGGCTTTTTTCCCCCTACCTGTATGGCCAAACCGGTCCGAACCAGTGGTATACCACCACTGGTGTAACCCCAAAAGAAAACAGATTGGGAAGGAAGGAAGGAAGGAAGGAAGGAAGGAAGGAAGGAAGGAAGGAAGGAAGGAAGGAAGGAAGGAAGGAAGGAGAAAAGTATTAGAAGGAAGTTGCTTTCTTTATTTTAGTGGAGACATGAGTTAAGAGGACTGGATGCTGACTGCCCCCTCCCCATCCCTTTGATTTCAGAGTCTCCCCAAGAATGAGAAAGAGGGGGGGAAAAATTCATTGGCGACAGGAATACTGTTTCCACATATTGATGCGCGAACCTTCAGCATCCACTTGTCAAAAATGGATGGGTCAACTCTGAATCGAACCTGTCTGAGGCCAACTTCATAGTGGCCACAGACTATGGGGAGAGGAAGGGGCACGGTGGCTCAGTAGCTAAGACGCTGAGCTTGTCGATCAGAAAGGTCGGCAGTTCGGCGGTTCGAATCCCTAGCGCCGCGTAACGGAGTGAGCTCCCGTTACTTGTCACAGCCTCTGCCAGCCTAGCAGTTCGAAAGCATGCAAAAAATGCAAGTAGAAAAATAGGGACCACTTTGGTGGAAAGGTAACAGTGTTCCATGCGCCTTTGGCATTTAGTCGTGTCAGCCACATGACCACGGAGACGTTTTCGGACAGTGCTGGCTCTTCGGCTTTAAAAGGGAGACGAGCACCACCCCCTAGAGTCAGAAATGATGAGCACATATGTGCGAGGGGAACCTTTACCTTTACCTTTTTATGGGGAGAAGATGAGGGGCAACAGCTAGAAGGTCTCATAGACAAAATAAAGAGCTTTTCCATGGGAATCAAAGACATCCCAATAGGTGACAGTTGGAGGAGGAGCAGAAGTGAGTGAGGGAGCCCACCATCTGCTTTGATTGGACAATGTGACCTGTGACACCTGGGCAGGGAAACTTTTGCTCTTTTAATTACGTGGTAATCATGGGAAATTTTTAGAGTTGGCTTTCACTAGCTGTGCCGATATGATGTGTCCAATAAACATGTTCCTTGAAGAACGTTCCTTCCTTGGAGTTCTGATTGCTTCGGATGTGTTACTCAGAATGCTGACAGGTTGGTTTAGACCAGGGGTCTCCAACCTTAGCAACTTTAAGACTTGTGGACTTCAACCCCCAGAGTTGCTGCAAACTTAACCCCTCTCTTCACTGTCTCAATTGTAGGAGCCAAATTGGTCGGATCATGGAGCTGTTGTCTACCCCGCACAGCATCGAGATCAACAATATCACCTGCGACTCCTTCCGAATTTCTTGGTCCATGGATGTTGGAGACCTGGATAGGGTTACCCACTACTTCATCGATTTGAACAAGAAGGAAAATAAAAGCTCCAACAAGTTCAAACACCGGGTGAGCCACTACATCACTGGTGTAAATGTTGGTGTGCGGAGTAGGGTAGAAATCATTACAGCATCTTGTCTCTCCTTGATCATTCCTTTGCTTCATAACTATTTTTTTTTTACTCCTGTTGGATCATGCTGGTGGAAGTTCTTCTTAGAAGAAGTCCCCACCAGTTAGGAGCCTTCCAACTTGGTCTATGTTGGATTGCAGCTCGGGTCGACAAAGCTGTCCTCATTTTCCTAAAAATGTTATTGTTGCATTTTCAGCCCCACATGCATGCAACCTTCTCCTTCACAGCTCCATACAAATGATAGCTGCCTTCCTATCTAACCAACATGGCTACTCCGGGGATGCTAAAAGCTTATTTATTACTGTGATTTATGTGCTTACTGTTCTGAAAAGCCTTTCAATTATACACCCAAACATCTGAATAGTTCGGATGAAGAGTAAACAATATCAACTAATTCCCCTTTGGAAACCCCCATGAGCATGTCTGTACTATGTCCTTAAGGTGGGTTATTAGTGATTCTTCTGGCCCAGAGAACTATGGGAATTGTAGTTGCTAAACCAAACTAGAGTTTTATGAGATGGAATTTTCTCATCATTAGGGCTGATGGCAATTGGAAGGCCACATTTGTATTGCACAGGTTGCTTGAAAATAAATCTGGTATAAATATCATTCGTAATTCACAATGTTCTCAGGAAATTGACCAGCAACCATTCAAAAAACAAACAAACCCATAGGTGGAGAGATAACAAGATCATATTGGAAACTTCCGCTTGAAATTCTCGTGGTCAAGGCTGTACTTGATTTCTGGAATGGTTCATTCAGTTCAAGTATGATAAGATCCAATCTTTCACCTGAACTACATTTCCCAGAGCCTAGGGTGTTAGGAATTACAGTGGTACATCATTTCGGAATTCTTAGATCTCTTACCCCGATTGGTCTCATGCATAAAAGAAAATAAAATTCCTTTCCCCGACTGAAGTTGACTGATCCCGGAGGCTAACTTTGGTTACAGTACATGCTGGGAAAGGAAATCTCAACTTTCTCCGATCCTGAACAAGGATGCATAATTATACAGGTAGCCCTCGACTTAACGCTATTCATTTAGTAACTCTTCAAACTTATAAAAGGACTTGTGATGACCCGTGGCATGGCACAAAGGCAACACAGTCAGATAATCAATAAGAGTCCCTTTATTAGCTCCAACTTTCCCCCCAATGTCCTGGTTACCTTCTGGCTGGAGAAAAATTCTCCCAGGAACAGCCTTTGGTTGCAGAGAATCAAGTCCAAAATGTGGTCAACAAAAACTGTAACTATAAGTCCAGTCAAGGCAAAAGGAGGTAATTAGTCCAGCAGGACAGGAGCAAGAATTCCAGACATGAAGGTACGGCACAACACAGTTGGGAAGACACCAGGAACGCAGATAAGCAAAGTCAGCACAAGATAAACTCACGTTTGCTCCCAGCAGTTGCTGCTGCACTCAGCATGCATTTCTTTTAAACTCCCTTCCCAGCTGTGGCTAATGAAGGGAATCAGGGCCCTTTCCTCCCCTGTAAGCCATGCAAACCATGTTGCTCCCTTCTCCGTTCCTCCCTGCGTGCCCTAGGATGAAGAGGGGGTAGGCCTGGGTCTTCCTCTGAACTCTCTCTCCCTTGTTCTACCTCAGCTGGACTTTGCCCTTCCCCAGTTTCCTCCACAGCCAATGGAGCCACACTCCCACTCTCTGTCAGCTGTTCGTCTTCCTCCTCTGATTCAGACTCCGAGGGGGGGCATAACAGCACTCAAAAAAAGTGAACAAAATTTGGACACTTGGCAACTGGGATGTATTGATGATAGTTGAAACATTCTGGGATCAGGTGATCGCCATTTGTGACTTGAGCAAAGTCAAGGGGGGGGGGAAGCCAGCTTTGCTTAACGACCCTGTGTTTCACTTAACAACTGCAGTCCTTTCACTTCCAACCCTGACGAAATGGTTGCTTTACCGCCACCTTGTTTAGCAACGGAAATTCTTATCCCAATTATGGCCGTTACGTTGAGGAAGTCCTGTAAAAGCAATTTCGAAATGTAGCCACAGGATCAGTCAGATAGGCTCATTCTGAACCATGTTGCTCACATCTTCTTTTCCCTTCGAAATGGAGTGACTAATTTTGATGCGTCTTAATGGGGTTAGTTGCTATGGAAATGCTGTTTTGCATTTAACTATTTTCCCCCCCTTCCTGCAGTTAGCTGGTTTCCTCCGCTTTTTTTCCCCCCCCCGGGCTCCTTTGGTATGTGCTGTTGCCACAGAAACAATGCTGCAGAGGAATATTAAAACCCGTTGGGGAGGCCTTGTTCTCTCTTAAAGCAATGTTCCCTAAAGTGTTACTCCTCGTGTCTGATTAGCTCACCCACTTCAGAAAACTTCATTTTTTAAAACAAAACAAAACAAATCACGGTAGAGACTACTTTTTCCTGAAGTGATCAACCTGCCCTTGGAATGTGCACCTGTATGCATAAATGGACATGGTACACTTATGCTGCCCTTAAAAAACATACATTTAGAAGACGTTGTAAAAGAGGAACTGACCTGGGGTGCTCACATTGCAGTATTGGTCAAAAGGGCCCAGCAGAGATTCTACTACCTGAGACTTCTCAGGAAACAACTGAATGAAAAACTGCTGGTGACCTTCTACCGTTGCACCACAGAGAGGATCTTAACTTACTCCACCTCTGTATGGTTTGCCAGTTGCACAGGGGCAGATATGACAGCGCTCCAGAGGGTTCACATCATTGCCCAGAAAATCATTGGTTTCCCTCTCCCCTCTTTGGAAGAGCTTTATAGCTCCCGCTGCATTAAGAAAGTTCAAAACATCCTTAAAGATCCATCTCATCCTGGGCACCCTTTTTTTTTTTTTTGAACTATTACCATCTGGCAGACGGTACAGGATAATAAAAACAAGGACAAACAGGTTGGAAAACAGTTTCTATCCCAGGGCAGTAACTCTTTTGAATTCTACTGTATAGTATAATATTAATGCAATATCAGGGGTTTTCAATTCAATTGTATAGAATGTGAAGAATTGTATAGAATGTGTTTTATTTTTTTTATGTATAACGTACACTAAAGAAAGCATTTAATTTCATTCTACGAGGTGCAATGACAAAGTAAACTAACTAAGCAGAACATTTCCCTTTGATACTCTAGTTAACTATTTGTAGGAATTTTATTTTTCTTTCTTTCATTTGGATGTGCATTTAAACTTTTGCGCAATAGAAGTTTACCTCTTCAGCAGAATTTATGGGATTCAGGTTTGATCTTGGGAACAGGTGAGATTTAAATAATGCCTCAGTAAGAATTGGAGGATGGGCATTTGGAAGTTAACGATTTGAACAAATCACTGAATCATATGATGCCCTCTCATATGATGTCAAATCTTCATGATATCTTCTAATAGGACACAATAAAACATGAACCTTATCACTTATTTTCTAACCTAATCCCAACTGGTGGTTGAATAGTGTGTGGAAAATATAAAACCATAAAAACATTTCCGTTATTTTATGGGAATATGTTATCTTATTCATTAAAAATAATTGATGGCAATAAATGTTGTTGTGCTCAGCAGTCACAAAGTTCTCTTACTTAGTGTGGTAATCCTCCAATTCTCTTAATTTCTTGGCTGCTTTCAGTCTGTGAGTAAGTCAAAGAAAAGTCCCTGCTAACAATTCTCAAAACAAAATCAATCATCTTCTACAGGTAGCCCTCAACTTACAATAGTTAATTTTGTGACTGCTCAAAGTTACAACGGTGCTTGTAACTTTTTTCAATGGTGAAAAAAGTGACTTATGACCATTTTTTCACACTTAACGACCATTGCAACATCCCCATGGTTCCGTAATTTACATTCAGATGCTTGACAACTGACTCAAATTTACGATGATTTGTCATGTCCCGGGGTCACATGATCCCCTTTTGCGACCTTCTGACAAAGTCAATAGGAAAGCCAGATTCACTTAACAACCAGGTTACTAATTTAACAACTTGCAGTGATTCACTTAACAAATAGCAATAGCAATAGCACTTAAGACTTATATACTGCTTCACAGTGCTTTCCAGCCCTCTCTAAGCAGTTTACAGAGTCAGCCTCTTGCCCCCAACAATCTGGGTCCTCATTTTACCGACCTCAGAAGGATGGGAGGCTGAGTCAACCTTGAGCTGGAACTTCCTGGCTGTGGGCAGAGTTAGTCTGCAATACAGCACTCTAAATACTGCACCAAGACAGCTTGATTGCTGTCCTTCCTTCCTTCCTTTGCAATAGCACTTTGGCTTATATACCGCTTCACAGTGCGTTGCAGGCCTCTCTAAGCGGTTTACAGAGTCAGCCTATTTCCTCCAACAATCTGGGCCCTCATTTTACCCACCTCGGGAGGATGGGAGGCTGAGTCAAATGTGGGAAGAGAAATTGTAAACTGGAGCAAAACTCACTTAACAAATGTCTCACTCAGGAAAATAAATGTTGGGCTCAATTGTGGTCATAAGTCGAGGACTACCTGTATTTACATCATGTGAGAGAGGCGGTTTTATCAGTGCAGTGAAGAAGGGACCAGGGCAGAGGCTCAAACAGCATCTCCAAAAAAATTTGAAAAATCTTTTTAAATTAAATATTTGTACCACCAAATAACTACACACATTTTTGTTAATGTAAGAGAGCAATATCTAATTTATCTAGTTCCCTTAGATGTGTACCTTACTGACTATTGTAGTAACAGTTTAGAGAACATGAGTGAAGACACTTAACCAGTCAAAATCATCTACTAAAAAGGATGCAATATAATACAGTGTTTTCAGAAGGACCAACCTAAACAGGATGTTTTTCTTTCTGTTTCACCCAAAAAGAGGAAGATGTCAGGACACTGCTTGTTAAGTCCCACGTCCATAAAACCTTAAAAGCAAACTTTGCTTTTAGAGAAATTTAGGAGATGCTTAGATTGAGCTGAATGTAATGGAACTTGCCTTTATGAGTCAACTTCCTACTAAATGGAATATACTTTCAAACAACTAATTTTTAAGTATCCTTCGTATGACTAACCTTTTGCAACACTCCTGACTGATGGATACTTCAAATGGAAGGTGTGTTTTTTTTTAATGGAACAATTTGTCTGGGAGCAAAAAAAGTAATGGAAAGGTACGGCGTGTTGGTAAAAGCTGCTTAAATATTTACAAAGGCTTACATAATATAGTTGTTAGTCACAAAACAGAGTGGGAGAACTTTCTTTCTCCAGTATCTGGATGCTTATTGTTCTTTTTGGGGGGGAAAGGATATTTCATTGAATTGTAAGAATGGGGTAAAGTAAGATAGGAAAGCTGGTTGGGTCCCTAAAACGATGTTTATTCACTGGGTATACATCAGGAACTCAAATTCTACGGTATAAAGTATGTTTGGACAGTTTGCACCAACTCCCCCATAAGCCACGCAACCCACATTGCTCTCTTCTCCGTTCCTCACTGCGTGCCCTAGGATGAAGAAGGGGTGGGCCTGGGTCTTCCTCTGAACTCCCTCTCCCTTGCTCTACTTCTTTCCTGCTCTGGCCAGCCGGACTTTGCCCTTCTCCAGTTTCCTCCATAGCCAACGGACCCACACTCCCACTCCCTGTCAGCTGTTCATCTTCTTCCTCGGATTCAGACTCTGACAGGGGCATGACAGGTGCTGAGGGATGGCGGGGAGGGAATAGAGATAGCTGGGGTTTTGTAGCCAAAACAAAATGGTTTCCCCTGAGAACCAAGGACATTCTCACAGGTAGCTGGAAGTAGGCAGCTATGGGTGTATTACCTGGAACCCTGACCACCTGCATCTTCAGTTCTCTAGGGGATGAGGGGGCACAAGGTAAGTGATAAAACTTTATATCTGGAGATTTTATAGTACATTGTAAAGGTCACAGAAAGGCTATTAACAAACAGGTATCCTTGGGGAAAGTGGCATTTTTGTTTCTATCATGGGATCCAGGTCACTCAACAAAGTGATAGAAGGGATGTAAACCACAAGAGGTTGGAAAGTGCTATTTTAGGTGTCACTGTCAAGTTCCGATGGCAAGTTTTCTCAATCTTCACAACTTTTAAGATGTGTGGCTGGGTAATTCTAGGAGTTGAAGTCCACACATCATAAAGTTGCCAAGGTTGATAAACACTGTCCTGGAGTTTGTGGAGATTATCAGTGATCCAGGTCATTGTTGTCTCAAAAGTGCTCCCCCTCCCCCCCCCCCAAAAAAAGATGGTGTGTGTTTTTTTCAAAGAATAAGGGATTCAAAAATACATTTAAGTTTGGAATTGAATACCCCTCCCTCGACAGAGGGGGAGGAATAAGACGCCACCTATTTCCATTCTGTAACACAGTCCTTTCAGTGCGCAGTGGTGAGAGTGCAGTACTGCAGGCTACTTCTGCTGCCTGCCGGCTGCCTGCAATTTGGCAGTTTGGTTCTCACCAGGCTCAAGGTTGACATAGCCTTCTGTCTTTCCGAGGTGAGCAAAATGAGGACCCAGATTGTTGGGGGAAGCAAGAGGCTGACTCTGTAAACCGCTTAGAGAGGGCTGTGAAGCACTGTGAAGCGGTATATAAGTCTAAGTGCTGTTGTCCTTCCTTCCTTCCTTCCTTCCTTCCTTCCTTCCTTCCTTCCTTCCTTCCTTCCTTCCTTCCTTCCTTCCTTCCTTCCTTCCTTCCTTCCTTCCTTCCTTCCTTCCTTCCTTCCTTCCTTCCTTCCTTCCTTCTTTTCCCAGTGGTTAGAATGCAGTATTGCAGGCTGCCCACTGCCAGCAGTTCAATCCTGACCGGCTCAAGGTTGACTCAGCCTTCCATCCTTCCGAGGTTGGTGAAATGAGGACCCAGATTGTTGGGGGCAATAGGCTGACTCTGTAAACTGCTTAGAGAGTGCACAGTGAAGTGGTATATAAGTCTAAGTGCTATTGCTATTCAGCAGTTCTAAAAAGGTTCCACAACCAATTGCACCCTGATTCCGGTGACTCCACGGGCACAGATAAATCCCCTAAGTGGCCTCAAGAGCTCTCAAGGAGAGTGCTAACAACCAGATGACTGCAAAGAAATACAATCCTTCCATCCCCCCTCCCATCCTATCAGAACCCATCCTCCATCCCTCCCCCATCCAATCCTCAACTGTCAGTCTTATCCTTCCATCCCCCTGCCATCAGAACGGATGAAGCTTCTTGGATGAGGAGTGAAACATTTTCTTCTTCTTCCTCAAGAGAAAAAAAAAACAGTCCAGTTGCCTTTTGAAGAAAAAAAAAAAGCACCTTTGAGATACTGTCCTATAGGATGCCAAGGAGACCTATCAGGTCTAACCACAGTTCCGCCTTAACTAAGACTGCTCCAAATAACGTGTTTTGGAATGCTCTAAAATCTGGCCACTTGCATTGTGCGGGGTTTCCTTGAGAGAGAAACAGATGGAGAAAGGAAATGGAATGATTCCATTATGAACAATCTAGAACTGAAATCAAATAGTGCCTGTTTCCTTTGGTTTCACAGTTCTAAAGGTTCAGCATAGCATTTGTAATGTTTGGGATAGTAAGATGCTCTGCTCCCAATTTCACCGTACTTCCAATTTCATCCATTCCAATATCCTTCTAATGTGCTTCAGTTCCACAGACATCTGGCTTGGAGTAAAGAGGGAAGGAAAGGAGTGGCAGAACCTTGGGGTGGAGTTAAAAAGAGGGATCGGCGTAGAATCCCTATGTAGCCACAAGTGGACTAAATCCAATCTCCGTTAAATTATGTTGATCCTTATCTAACTCCAAGCAGGTGCTAACCGTGAATTGAGAATATTCCCATGCATAGGCAAGAGTAGCAATAAATCAGTTTAATTGGACCTTCATGTGTAGATCTGATCTTTCACCCCTGACATAGAGGGAGCAACTGAATGTCAGATTGTACAATTGTACATGATGTGAGTTATTTCATTCTGGTCACAACATGATGGTATCAGGACACTGGCGATGTTGTTGTGTCTTGTCATAGATATCCATGTGTTATGTCTCACCTGTACAAAAGAAGTGAGAAGTCCAAATTTCCAACTGAATACAAACAAGCATGCAAAACCAGTAATTATAGAGTTAAATTCCTTGAGCCGATAAAGTTCTTGGCAGTCTCCCACACGCTGTCTGCCAAGTCCGACAAGAAAGCAGGAATACAAATCATACAAGCTGTCACCGCACACAGGATACTCCGAAGCTTCTCTCCATAAGTAACACGTTGTCCCGAACAAGTTCCCAGAGCGAACACACCCACTTTTATTCCCTGTGGGGCGTGTCAGTCCCTCATCTCAGTCTCTGATTCGTCCCTTCCTCCCGCGTTGCAGCTCGCACTTTTGCCTACGCCGCTGCCTCGCATCAAGCCAGCATTCCTCTGCTTGATTCTCAGTCAGAGACTCTGATACGCCCTCCTCCTTTTAGCCTCAGGTCTTCCCTCCCGGTTATCTGCTGACACCTGAGGCACAATCAGGGAGGAAGGCATTGCCGAAGAGGAAGGTCCTGAGGAGGAAGGCATTTCCAAAACCTCCTCTTCCCCATTGTCCGAGTTTTCATCCTCTAATAAAGCAGGCTCAAACCTCAGAGCCACAACATCCATGTATGGTTTCTCTAAATTTTAGAACGGTGATAGTGAACCTATGGCATGTGTGAGCCGTCGCTCCACCTTAGCTGTGCCACACATGTGTGCATGCCTCCCACCTGTCAGGTGGTCTTTGGGTCTGCTATGCATGAATGGGGGGCAGGGAGCATGTGGGGGACGCATGTGGGGGAGACATGCGCACATGCGCAGAGATGCAAGTGTATGCATTGGAGGTGGGGCGCATGCATGGGGAACATGCATGCATGCACAGGGAAAATGTGTGTATTGCGTTTTGGGAATGTACATGCATGCGTGCGCTTTGGGCACTCGGTGCCAAAAAGGTTATGTCATGCCCCTGTCGGAATCTGACTCAAAGGAAGAAGCCAAACAGCTGACAGGGAGTGGGAGTGTGGCTCCATTGGCTGTGGAAGAAACTGGGGAAGGGCAAAGTCCGGCTGGGCAGAGCCGGGAGAGGAAGAACAAGGCAGAGGGAATTCAGAGGAAGACCCAGGCCTACCCCCTCTTCATCCTAGGGCACGCAGGGAGGAATGGAGAAGGGAGCAACGTGGGTTGTGTGACTTACGGGGGAGGAAAGGGCCCTGATTCCCTTCATTAGCCCAGCTAATGAACACAAGTGTATAAAAGAGGAAGCTGCACACAGCAAGTTGTTGGGAGCAAATGTGAATTTATCAGGTATCGTCGTGGCTTATCTGTGTTCCTGGCATCTTCCCAACTGTGTGAGTTTTGCCGTGCTTTCAAGTCTCAAATTCCTTTTCCTGCCCTGTCAAGTTAATTACTTCAGCTTAGTTTTTTTGGATTTTTAGTTACAGTTTGTGTGTACCTTGTTTTGGACTGAATTTTCTACAGTTAAAGGCTGTTCCTGGGAGAGTTTTTCTCCAGCTGAAGGTAGCCTGGACATTGGGGGCAAAGTTGGAGATAATAAAGTGACTCATTGCTTCTTTGACTGTGTTGCCTTTGTGCTATGCCCCGGATCATCACAGGTTAGCTATCACTGTTCTAGAACCTCTTCCCCTTCTCTGTCAATGATCTGATGATGTTCTAACAGCCTTGGCCCAGCAAAGTCCACGGCCCAAATATAGTAGGCTTCCTGACAAGATTGGCCTCTTTTTTTCCCCTGCAGGATGTCCCTACCAAGCTGGTAGCTAAGGCAGTGGCCCTGCCAATGACGGTGAGGGGTCACTGGTTTCTGAGTCCCAGGACAGAGTACAGTGTGGCCGTGCAGACTGCAGTGAAGCAAAGCGATGGAGAGTACCTCGTCTCTGGATGGAGTGAGACTGTTGAATTCTGCACAGGAGGTGAGTGGGCAAGGAAAAGGGCCAATAGAAAAGGAGATTTCCATGCTTACCTGGTAGATTTCCTGCAACGGGTAAGGTGTTCTGGTGAAACCA
Organism: Notechis scutatus; assembly: GCF_049901735.1. NCBI lineage: Eukaryota > Metazoa > Chordata > Lepidosauria > Squamata > Elapidae > Notechis > Notechis scutatus. The sequence continues at coordinate 5,712,044 of NC_142015.1, forward strand.
TCAGCAGTTCCGTACTGTGGGAGATGACCAGGATGAGCCCATGGGAGGAGTCAAATGCATCATAAGCCATGAGTCCCTTTGTGCCCACAAGAGATCTAAGTCCAGCTCACCCTTTTGAATTCTACAGAGCCCTGCACACCCGAACAACTAGACACAAGGACAGTTTTTCCCCAAACGCCATCACTCTGCTAAACAAATTCCCTCAACACTGTCCAACTATTTACAAAGTCTGCACTATTATCTATTAATCTCATCGTTCCTATCACCCATCCCCTCCCTCTTGTGACTGTACGACTGTAACTTTGTCGCTTGTATCCTTACAATTTATATGGACTGTTTCCTAGTATGATTTGATTGCTTATTGTACCCTATGACTATCATTAAGTGTTGTCCCTGATGATTCTTGACTCTTGACAAATGTATCTTTTCTTTTATGTACACTGAGAGCATTTACACCAAGACAAATTCCTTGTGTGTCCAATCACACTTGGCCAATAAAAGTATTCTATTCTATTCTATTCTGTTCTGTTCTGTTCTGTTCTGTTCTATTCTATTCTATTCTATTCTATTCTATTCTATTCTATTCTATTCTATTCTATTCTATTCTATTCTATTCTATTCCATTCTTATTGTACCCTATGACTATCATTAAGTGTTGTCCCTGATGATTCTTGACTCTTGACAAATGTATCTTTTCTTTTATGTCCACTGAGAGCCTTTACACCAAGACAAATTCCTTGTGTGTCCAATCACACTTGGCCAACAAAAGTATTCTATTCTATTCTATTCTATTCTGTTCTATTCTATATCTATTCTATTCTATTCTATTCTATTCTATTCTATTCTATTCTATTCTATTCTATTCTATTCTATTCTATTCTATTCTATTCTATTCTATTCTCATTCTATTCTATTCTATTCTATTCTATTCATTCTTATTGTACCTATGACTATCACTAAGTGTTGTCCCTGATGATTCTTGACTCTTGACAAATGTATCTTTTCTTCTATGTCCACTGAGAGCATCTACACCAAGACAAATTCCTTGTGTGTCCAATCACACTTGGCCAATAAAGAATTCTATTCTGTTCTATTTCTATTCTTAATTCCCGCACTTTTCCCTTTCCCTTGGCCAGAATCTAGTAGAGAACTGAAGCTTGCAAGAAATCTTTATGCTCATTTGAACTTGACCGAATCTCCCGATTTCCCAGGCATCTGACGCATGCACCCATCCCCAACTGACAAGCTCCATGACATGCCTTGAATTGTTGAGGGTCTTTTTCTACTCATTTTTAAAAATGGAATTTCTGCCTTTTGCCGGTGAAGTTTTAACCAGACACACATGATGCTGTTTCCTGACCTAACTGAAATCAGCTTCCTCCATTCTTCTAGCATTAAGGCCAGTGCAGGCAAAAGCTATGAAATAATTGATGCAACACCAACACTTATTTCTGTATTTTAAAAGGATTCACGTTTAATTCCGTGGACTAACATTACATGTGTAAGGTAACCTTGTAGTGTATCCTGAGGGTTTCGCATGGCTTCCTCATAAACTTAGCTGCTCCCTCCCACCACTTCGCCTCTGGCTTCGGTCTCTTAATGGAGCCACAGTGAACTTGGTTTGGCTTTTCAGTGGCTTCTTTGGCAGAGAAAAGGGCTGCTGGGTTGAATTTCTCTACCCCACCCAGCACTCCTGTTTCCCTATTAACTACTTTGGCAAAAAAATAAAGGCTATCTTTTGTGCCTCCTTTTGTGCAATTTCCAGTTTAAAACCCTCACTGTTCTCTCTTTTGTAAAATAATTTTTATTAAAGCTTTTTTAAAAGAAAAATTAATGCAAACTAATATAAAGCAAGAGAAAGAAAAAAGAAACAAATCAAAGAGAAAGCTAAAAGTGCAAGAAAGGGGGGGGGGAGTAAAAGAAGACTAGAAACAAAGATAAATAGCTTCAGAATAGAATAGAATAGAATAGAATAGAATAGAATAGAATAGAATAGGAATAGAATAGAATAGAATAGAATAGAATAGAATAGAATAGAATAGAATAGAATAGAATGAATAGAATAGATGATGAAGGAAGGAGAATAGAATAGAATAGAATAGAATAGAATAGAATAGATGAAGGGAAGGAGAATAGAATAGAATAGAATAGAATAGAATAGAATAGAACAGATGAAGGGAAGGGAGAATAGAATAGAATAGAATAGAATAGAATAGAATAGAATAGAATAGAACAGAACAGATGAAGGGAAGGGAGAATAGAATAGAATAGAATAGAATAGAATAGAACAGATGAAGGGAGAATAGAATAGAATAGAACAGATGAAGGGAAGGGAGAATGGAATAGAATAGAATAGAATTAGAATTCTTTATTGGCCAATTGTGATTGGATACACAAGGAATTAGTCTTGGTGCAAATGGTCTCAGTGTAGATAAAAAGAAAGGATACATTCGGCAAGAGTCAAGAATCATAAGGTACAATACTTAATAATAGTCACAGGGTACAAATAAGCAATCAAATCATACTAGGAAACAGTCAATATAGGTCGTAAGGATACAAGCCACAAAGTTACAGTCATACAGTCACAAGTGGGAGGGGATGGGTGATAAGGAGTGATGAGAAGATGAATAGTAGTAGTAGTGCAGACTTTGTAAATAGTTGAACAGTGTTGAGGAAATTATTTGTTTAGCGGAGTGATGGCTTTCGGGGAAAAACTGTCCTTGCGTCTAGTTGTTCTGGTGTGCAGGGGTCTATACTGTCGTTTTGAGGGAAGGAGTTGGAAACAGTTTATGTCTGGGATGTGAGCGGTCTGTAGATATTTTCACAGCCCTCTTTTGGACTTGTGCAGGATACAGATCCTCGATGGAAGGCAAGTTGGTAGTAATTGTTTTTTCTGCAGAAGACCCTAAAACATTCTAGACAAATGGCTGTCCTGTCTCTTTATTTGTTCCCTGGGACAGAGAGTGATTTCTCTCCATTTATCTGCCAGCTGGAGCTCTGCCTTTTAAGGACTTGTGCAATCGACTTTCTGCATGCAAAAGCAAGCCCCATACGCAACTCTTGGAAGTTTTCAAAGTCAAGCAGTCGAGGAGAGAAAAACCACTTCTTTGAGCTGGCTGGGAGACAAAGGCCCAAGCCGATGGGAATTGGAACAGGCTGAGGGGTGCTGAAAAGTGGTTAATCCAGACTTTGCCATGCAGCCAGCCTGGCTTGTGTAGGAGGGAAAGGGTGTGCCACCCAGGAGGGAGAAGTGATAGGGAGGCAGGAGAAAACCCACTCGAGGCAACAAGAAGCAACGCGAAAACGACATGTGGAGGGGAGGGGGAAAGATTTGCCACGGAGAGGTGTCGCATGAAAAACCTGCTTTAAAATATCTGAATGTTTGTTCCTTGCAGACTATGCTAAAGAACATCTGGCCCAGCTGCAAGAGAAGGCTGAGCTCATCTCGGGGAGGATGCTGCGGTTCACTGTTTTCTATCGGAATCACACTAAAGAATATTTCCAGTATGTCAGGTAAGCATTTGCAAGGCCCCCCAAATCCGTGAAGGCATGGGGGAGAACCCAGGTGTGGATGTGGGGTATTGTGTCAATGACATCTACCACCCATGTTCACCGATCTCTTGTCTTCTTCATCCAAATTCTTCCCCTCCTGAGAGTTGTCAGGGCTCCAACAAATCCACCCTTATTCAAATCACAAGTCTCTAGTCGCGTCTCTCAGAGTAAAAACAAAATCTTTTATTAGGAATGGCCATGTTGGCATTAGTTGGGTGCAGCCGACACTAAAATACATCATTCATTTCCCCCTTGACCCTGGTCTTCCCCCCGCAACCCCTGGATGTATATTCTCCAATGGGACACATTCATAGCCAAGAGTCATCAATCATGCTCTCCAGTAATATCCTTGCACGCCGACAGCTTTGGGCTGCCAAGGTGAATATCTAAGGCATTTGAGGAATGTACTGCTTTTCCCCCACTCCCTTTCTGATGGCAACTAAAATGACCAAAGGAGTATTTTTGTTGTTGTTGACAATAGCTATGATTAAAACATGGCTGGGAGGTGGAGTGAAGTGACTTCATTCCAAGAGCTAGGTTTGACTTACATCGGGGTGTCAAACTCAAGGTCTGCGGGACAGATGCGGCCCTCGGGGTGCTTAAATCTGGCCTGCGAGGCTACCCTGGGAACAGTGAGGGATCGGCCCATAGGCAGCAGTCCCATGCTCCATTTTCTCTGGCAGAGGTTTGCAGGAGGCCGTCACAGCTGAAAACGGAGCTCGGGAGCCCGTTTTCACTGGCAGAGGGCTCGGGCCACCACAGGCGCCTCCGACACAAGTGACATCAAGCTGACCATGCCCACCCTGGCCACGCCCACCCTACCCCCCCCCCCGAGGTCAAAGACAACCCTGATGCAGCCCTCAATTAAATTGAGTTTGACACCTCTGGCCTAGATGCTTTCAGTTGCCATTTCTGTAGTCTTAAGATCTAGTGCTTGGCATCTTCCATCTTTCAAATGTGTGGACTTCAACTCCCAGAATTCCCCAGTCATAGGGAATGGCTGGGGAATTCTGGGAATTGAAGTCTGCACATCTGAAAGATGCCAAGGTTGAGAAACACCGCTCCAGATTATACTCTTCTGATCTGATGGCTTGGAGCAGAGAGAAGAAAACCTCATTAAGGAGATGCTAATCATAGCATCCATATTTTTATATCCATCCATCATCCTGTTTTTTAAAAATGTCTTAACAATATCTTATCTTTTACAGTTAAAGCTTGTTTCAAATTCTCCCTAAGAAATGAGAATATAGTCACACTAACATTCCTCATTGTTCCCATACTGATCCACAGACATTAAATGTTAGCTTGTCCTTCCAATGAATTAAGATAACTCATCTCATCTTCCACCTTCCCATGCTTCTGTTGCTTCACAACAACGTCCTGCAGATGTTCTTTTGAACGTCAGAGATTGTATTCACCCTTTCCTGCTCCTAGGCTAAAACTCAGAACCAGCACATAACATGACCACTCATAATCACTACACCATGTGATCTTAGTTTACCCTTCCTCCAAGACTTAAATCATGACTAGACAATTCTTGCCCCCTTGGTTCATTATTTCAGGGATGTTTCCTGACAAAATCCCTCAATGCTTTCAACAGTGGCAGAGTTTCTAATGGACCATGTTTCCCTGAAAATAAGACCCGGTTGCCAACTCATAAAACATTTGGCTCAAGAATCATGATTTTATTAGAGCGATTGCTGGAATCCTGACATCGGTCTTATATATATATTTTCCATCAAAAAAGGCACCAGGTCTTATTTTCTGGCCCACTTCTGCGGCTGCTTGTTGCCTCTTGCGCATATCGCCCCCGGCCTCCCTTTCGCTGTCAGAGGCCTTCCGGAAATGTCTCTGCAGCCGATAACAGAGCTCCGGATTGTTCCTAGTAAGTAGGGCAGCTCCACCCCACCATCCCCACACTAGCTTAATTTTTAACTGTGCGCCTCATCCCACCCTTGGCCCTGGAGTGGATGGGGGCTTAATTAGGGCTTATTTTTGGGGGTAGGGCTTATATAGGGTGCATGTGTAAAAATCAAGCTAGGACTTACTTTTGGGGTAGGTTATATTTTCGGGGAAACACAGTACTTGAAAAGTTCTTAAAATTTCAGGGAGATATTCAGAAATGTATCTGTCCTGAAAGTAGGCCACATTCAACTGTATAGCACAGTCAAACATCAGCAGCTGACCAAGGGAAATGATTTATGACCTTCTGTATTGTGTTGTAAAATGTTTGTGCTTTTATGTTACAAAATGTTTTATGAAATTTGCCAAATTTCAATTCGAAGGACTTGGATGGGACCTGGATTTTGGATGCATCCTGTAATTTAGTCCATTTGAGGTACCTTGGTTCAAAACGTTTTGCCTTATAGTACATCAGTTTGCCCAGTTAAAGGTTCCAGATATGGGTCTTATTAGTAGTGTTTGGATAGATTCAAAATGCTCTTGCTTCCTCTTTATGTAAGCTATGACGTTGTGCCTGGCTGAGAGTCACCCAGCAAACTACGTAGCTGAGATAGGGTTTAGTAGGTCTTCCAAATTGAAACCTTAATTCTTTAATTACCATGCTAACTCCGATTTCTTCTCCCTGAGGTAGGAAAACGGAGGATATCTGAGGCCATAAGCCACCCAACCTGCTCTTAGCCACTGTTTAATGAACATTCTCTATTATTCACTTCCTGAAAATAATAGGTCTTGGTGACATGTAGCTATGAAGGCCTATCACCTACCTGGTTTCCTCCCAATTGAAAGGTTGGCCTGACTCCTAACATCCCTTTCCTAACTATCCGTGTCTCCCTTCTGGCCAGAATGCACTGTGGAGACGTCATGAAGCCATATTTGAAGGACAACAGTGGCAGCCATGGTTCACCCACCAGTGGCATGCTCCATGGCATCTTTTTCAGCTGCAATACTGAGTTCAACAATGGCCAGCCTCCCCAAGACTCCCCTTACGGCCGCTACCGTTTCCAGGTGCCCGCACAGCGCCTTTTCAGTCCCAACACCAACCTCTACTTTGCGGATTTCTACTGTATGTACACTGCCTACCATTACGTCATTCTGGTGCTGGCGCCAAAAGGTTCTGCTGGAGACCACTTTTGTCGGGAGAGGCTCCCCCAGTTGGACATTTCCTGCAACAAGTTCCTGACCTGCAGCGTGGAGGACGGCGAGCTTATCTACCGTCATGCCCAGGATGTCATCCTGGAGATCATTTATACGGAGCCAGTTGACCTCAGTCTAGGAGTTCTGGGGGAGATCAGTGGCCATCAGCTCATGAGCCTCTCGACGGCCGATGCCAAAAAGGATCCAAGTTGCAAGACATGTAACATCAGCGTGGGGCGCTAGAGACAGGGAAGGGCAGGGAGGGAGATGGAACAGACACCAGTATGAGAGTTCTTGGTGAGCCCCATGGCCCTTCAATGTATGTGTGACTATCTGAAAATGGGGTCCACCTTGGGTGATGGGGATGCTTGGAGAAGTCCCCCCCTTTTGCTGTCCTTGCCTCCTTTCTCTCCCCCTCTCTTCTTGCATGTTTCCTTGCCATTGTAAATAAGATTTTTGGATTTGGGAAGTGAGAATGAGAGAGAGCATGCAATCAGGTCAATGTTGAAGGGCCTGCATTTCCAGGTTTACTAAGGACAGCCCTCAATTTTTTTTTTTTTTGAGGTCTCTTCTCCAAGAAAACTATCCAGTTCTCTTCCATTTCCCAACCCAAGTCAAATGGACATTTCACTTTGCACAAACAGCAGGTAGTCTGGCCAGTTTCCTAAGCAAAATATATTAACTAGAAGTACCTCTCCATCTCCTACCTTGATCCTTTTGGCCCATTTCTCCACACAATGAACACTATTCCACCCTCCAAAAAACCGGGTTCTCTTCATCCGTAGCATGATTTACTTTTTTTAAAAGAAGTACGTTGAAGGTTGGAAGAAGACATCTCCCCACCACCTTCTCGAAGGGTCCTGGGTTCAAAGCACACCTGGCACAAAGACCACCTCAACTAGGCTTAGTGGGTAGCACAAGCTTAAACCTGGGATGGGCATGTAGGCTAAAGAAGGAAAACAAAGAAGGGATTCTTACGTAGAGATTCTTTCTTTCTGGGTTTTGTTTTTTTTTGCTCATTTCCATGGGGTGTGACTCCTTATTATTTATATCCTTTATTTATTTTGACTGAAGAAGACAAGGGGAGAGGGAACAACAGGTTCTAACAGGTGTGCTAGAAACTGGAATGCTGATGGGTGATGTTGCTATGCGAACATGCCCAGCTTGGCTTCCCTGTTTTCCATGATAACCGATTACAGATCCAGGCTGGCAAAGCTCATACCTGCTTTTCATTCTGGGTTGGGGTTCTGAAGAAGGGGAAGAAAGAAGTTGGAGCCACCTTCAAAGTGAAGGCAGGGGAGTAAGACAGAAAAACAAATCACTCAACAGATGGATGCTTTCCCCCCCCTCCACTGTTGTGATTCATTTTGCTTTTCCACCATGCAGGAGGCACTGAGAGCTCCAGGTTTCGTATCTTAAGTTTGCAGCTCCCATGAACCTGGAATGCGATTTGTGATTTCATAGGTTTGTGTGAACCCAGCTGTTGCGGTTTGCAAACCACGGTTGATGTACCTCGGAACGATGAGTCAGTAATTGTTGTTGGCTTAGGGAAGTTGTTCTTCCCTAAGCCAACAATAATGGCTAGGGAAGAACAACTGGCTGAGCATCATACCTGAAATAAACCACAAGCATAATGCAGGTAGTCCTAGACTTATGACCATTTGCTCAGCAACCTAGGGTCTTCCCTGCTCCACATAATGACTGCCATGGGGAGAGCCAGGATTTCGTGGGCACCTTTGCTTAAAAATACAGCAACAACAACGCCCACAATTCTGGGCTCGCTTGTGGTCATAAATGGAAGATTATCTGTCTATCTACCTTATATAGCTTTGTTTCCTTCTTTTTTCCAAAGAGACCATAGAGTGAAAGCTTCTCCCATTTTTGCTACTAACTTCAGATTTTAATCTCAGCAGCCAGGAGGTGCTGTAAGCACTGGGTATCCCAAGGACCATGACAGCTGCACAATTTTGAATAGAGACCTAATGTGCCATTCAGTGCGCTCAGCTTTATGGCTTCAAGATAACCATGGCAAGCAGGTTGGGGCATCCTCCAGAAGAAACTTCTCTTGGCTTGTAAGGAGAAAGCTTCATTTGCAGCCACTCCCCAGCTCTGCCGTCTTGACGTGCCCATGCCTTCCATCCATCACCGGGAACCAGCTTCCTGGGACAGGCTAGACCTGCTCTTGACAGCTGCTCCTCACATCTGCCAACCACCCTCTTTATGCTGAAGGCTTGGCCTCCATCATAGGGAGTATTTTTTTTTTTCCTATGGGTTTTCTTGGGTTGTATGAGTGATTGTTTCCTTTTTATCAGGGTATAGCTGCAGATAGCATCCTTTCTTTCCGCAGGGAACTTTGAGAAAACTTGAACGTCAAGAAATTCTGGGCCTTCCTTCTTTACTGGTCGGTTAAGATGTGACTTGAGATCTTAAAGAGAATTCATTTTGTAGCAGCAAGTTAGAAGCCTGAGGCCTGGGAGAAAGCCAGCTCCCCATTTAAAAGGCCTTTCCCATTCCAGAGGTGACTTGAAGGGAAAACACACATACACAGCCAACTTTCATAAGATACACTTGTTACCTTGAGAAGGTCATCTACCGAGAACACAAAGAGAAATAAAGAGGGTCACAAGAGGCAGAGAAGTCAGAATTTTTCCCCCAGGTCTTTGGAACCTCCAACAAAACCACCCTCCAAATCTATCAAGCCAAATACAGCCCAAGATCATGCAAACCAGTGTGCCAAAAAGTGCAAAACCACAACCATTCCTATTTTGTTTTTGAAGTTTACCCTGTTTTCCCGAAAATAGAGATCTATCCAAAAAATAAAACCTAGCATGTTTTTACACATGCGCCTAATATAAACCCTACCTCCCAAAAAATAAGCCCTACTTAAGAGCCTGTGCAACTGGCCACCCGCTCATTCTGGTTGCTTGCAGTGCCATGGCCAGGAGGTGGGGAAATTGCCCCATGCAACCCTACCAGCTTACCTGTCCATGCCCCGACACCTGCCTTGCAGTGGCAGCACCAGCAGCCATGTGCAACAGAAGCCCATGTGGCCACCAGCCCACTTCTGTTTACTCACAGCCACAAGGGAGCAGGAGGCTGAGCTCCACCACTCAACCTCACCTTGTGGCTTTGGCACCGGTGCATCACTCAGCATCCTGCTCTGTTGTATCCGCAAGTAAGCAGAAGAATTGAGTTGGTGACCACACAGGGTCCTGCTGGATGGAGCTGTTGGAACTACCGCCATGAGGTGAGGCAGGTGTCGGGATGTGGTTGGCCTAGCTGTGGGGCCCTGGGGTAATCTGATGCAGGGGACATGGGGTGGCTCCACCCCTGCCACCTCACAGTGGCAGCCTTGGTGTGCTGCGTGTCCTCCTACCCCGCCGCGAGCAAGCAGAAGAAGTGGGCCTCCCATATACAGGAAAATAAATAAGACACTCCCCTAAAATAAGCCCTACTGCTCATTTTGGGACCCAAAAGAAAATAAGACCCGGTCTTATTTTCAGGGAAACACAGGTAGCAAGCAGCACACTGTTGGGCTTTATCAAACCTCGCGTGACTTGTGAGGAACATTCAACTCTGTGAATTCAACATTCCTAGATATCTGCCTGAAACGCGTTCTTCACAATCCTGGTTGCTCTTCAGACTATATCCCTGAGGGAGCTGGGGAGGTGTTGACTGTAAACTGACGGATTATGGTGCAACCGATAGCTTGCCTGCAATTAATGATCGCATTTCCCTGCAGCTCAGCTATCTGCAGGAGAAACCTGGTTGCGTTGTTGTGGAGCAGACATGATGAGCAGGAGGCCTGTAGATGCTCCAAAGCTTCTGAAATCTAAGTGATTCCAAAGCAAAATGTTTAATTGTGGTTCTGTGGGCAAATCAAACACAGAAAGGGATTCTGATGGAAGAAGGCTGAACCTGTCACAGAAGGAATTCCACCCACAAGCTCCATATCAGAGCTTGATGGTTGTTCAATGAGGCTGGCTCCCTTCACCCCATGTTAAATTACTGGCATGTTCCCAGAATCCCAGCCTCCCAAATTTTAAAGATATAAGAACCAACAAAGTCAGGTCTTCAGGTGAAGAAGCCTCTCCATGGAGGTGATGGAGAAACCCTGGGTGTGTGTTTTTTTTAAAATTATTCTTGGCACAACCTTTTGAGCTTTCCAAGCTGTGAGGCCAACTGTATAGTGTTTGCTGTGTGCTGTAGCAGTACTGTGACACAAATGCTGCTAGCATTAATAATAAGAACCTGACTTTTTTTCTTTGTTAGCTGTTTATTTTCCCCTTCTCCACGTCTCCCTGCCTGTTGCAATTTTTGGCCAACTGTTAAGCGTCACTTGCTCCAGGAAATGCTGTCGGTATTTAGAGGCTGCCCTTAACTCTTCGCGGCTTTGTATGTATATGCTAAGAAACCCTAATGCTATTTGAGGCTGGATTTGTATCACGCTTTCTCCAGCTGTGAGAACACGGCAGCAGGAGGAGTGGTGGTGAGACTGTCATCAATTTATTTCAATCCGGAAAATGTTTCTCCATTTTGTACCCAAAGTGACAAGAGAATGTTCTTGCTACCTACAAACGGACTATGTGACAAGCAGGTAAAAGTTACTACAACTCTTGTTGCAGTCCTGCTACAAAAAATTACTGCTATAACTACAATAATAAAGGTACAAAAACATGGAGAGAAATTACTTTTTCCCCCCTGAAGAGAGGCGGTGAAAGGTACCCCAATCAAGTGGCTCATAAGATATTAAATGATTAGATTGTGCTATAAGTACTGGATGGTAGAAATTCTCCACCAGCCAATCCTCAACCCCATTTGGAAAAGTCTATTCCTAGTGGCATTTTGTAATATTTATTCCCAAACTAAAGCTTAGTTCAAGGGTGCTTATTCTCAAATCAAAGGAATCTGGGCTGTGTCCCAACTTACGAGAGAGAGAGCAATCGTTCGTGATTAACTACCTAAAATGAATCTATTTAACTTTACACAGCAAAGCTAGAGAGAAGCAGATGGTTTTGTTTTAATCTTTTTTTTTCTTTTTCAATGTGGGAAATGTAATACAGAGGTCTTTTGTAAATTGGGTCAAGGCATTTTATTTGATGAGGCTAATCAGGTGATGGGTGAACACGGGCCAACTTTTATGAAAAAAAAAGGGAGGTATTTTTTTTAACCATCTGGAAGAATGTTCTAACAGATGGGGCATGTTATGTCACCTCCCTGTTGGCAGCTATTCTCCAGCATTGTTAAGAGCCATCTCCTCATTTTTTCTCTCCTAAGTACATAGCAAATCATGTGTTACCCTGCACATTTGAGAGTTCATTTTATTCACACTGATCCTCTTGTCCATTCTCAAATAGGAGCAGAACAACTTCGTTTATGCGCCAAAGTACTTCTAAACCTCAGCATAACTCAACCGTTGAAGGAAAGGGATGGAGATATGTAGACTTCCTTTCAAAAGCATAATATGGGAAAGGCTGTCCCAGTAAAGATTCTGAATACAAGCATATCACTAGAATTATTATTGCTGGGATGCACATTTGGGACAACCAAACAGGGAATTTCTTTAGAATATGTTAAGCTGGGCTGGAGAATGGAATTCTAGCATCCCCTGAGCCAGCAAAAGTTTCCAAATATTTAGCATATTTTAATTTGTTGATATGATGGTATAGGAAACCAGTTAAGTCCTTGACAGGAGAGTAAGCCTATTTACTATATTTAACTACTATACTCTAGATGGATTTATATTAAGTGCAAGTTTTGGTAGGTCCTTGGTACAGGTAATCCTCAACTCAGGACAATTGAGTCTGGATTTTTTGTTGCTAAGTGAGATAGTTGTGAGTTTTGCATATTTTTATGATCTCCCTTGCCACAGTTGTTAAGTAAGTTACACCATTGTTAAGTGAATCTGGCTTCCCACTGAGTTTGCTTGTCGTGTGAGCTTGGGACATTGCAACCCTCATTAATATGAGCCAATTGCCAAACTTCCAAATTTTGATCATGTGTCCACAGGGATGCTGTAACAGTTGTGTGGAAAAGGGTCATAAGTCACTTTTTTTCAGGGCAGTTGTAACTTTGAAACTGTAAGTTGAGGACTACCTGTATAACCTTCTTGAGCTTTGACTCAAAAAAACAACAGCAGCCAACTATTCATGTTGTGTTCTAGGACTAGAATAGGAAAGCCAATCCCTCTTAGAATGCGCTAGGACCGTGCAGTACTTGGGAGCACATTGGGAGTGAGGCAGAGGGAAACTCTAGCACCCATCTGCCACTCCCCAAAACTGCTACCCTCTTTCCCTAAGTTTGCATGACAGCTGTATGCAGCTGCAGCAAATCTTGGAAAACTCATTTAAGGAGCTGCTGACAGATTCCTTATTTGCCCTGCCAAGCACTTTTTTTTTTTTAAACCAGAGTGGTGAACAACCCTGAAAAATGCCTGCCACGTATGGAGCATTTTAAAACAATGTACCCTTTCTATTCATCGGGATCCTCAATAATATTAAGCAAAGGGTATAGGGCAGACTTGGGAAAGGGGGATAGAAATAATCTTTTCAAAAACCTAGGGATAAACTACAAATAATTTCCCGCCCACTGTTTTTTTTTATTACACCTTTAATTTTATAGCCCTTTCCCTCCAAGTCTGCATAATGTGAATTCAAGATACGTTAACGCTCAACGACCCCCCAAAGCACCTATTTAAGGGAAGGCGGCATTTGAAGTTGTTGCAGAAAAAGATCTTGGTTTGATTTTTGGCAGCCTAGGAAGGGCTGCCAGAGATGCTTGTTTTCATGCTGGACAATGACAGCTGAGCAAGGGAGACTTTCTATATCAGGGGTGTCAAACTTGATTTCTTTGAGGGCTACATCAGGATTATGCTTGACCCCAGGGGGGGGCCAGCAAGTTGGGTGTAGCCAGCTTGATGTCACTCATGTCGGGTGGTGCCTATGGGGCCCAAGAGCTCTCCCAGTGAAAATGGGCTCCCAAGCTCCATTTTCAGCTGGGCAGCCTCCTGCAACCCTCTGCCAGCAAAAACGGAGCTCGGGAGGGTTGCCTGCAGCCCTCCCGAGCTCCATTTTTGCTGGCAGAGGGTTGCAGGCCAGATCTAAGCACCCTACTGACCGGATCCGGCTCTCAAGCCTTGAGTTTGACACCCCTGCTCTAGATGTCTTCTCCGGATGGACAATGGTTTGATCCAACACCAAGTTTGCCTATGGTGCTAACCCATTATAGCCAAACTATAGGATGGCCTTTACTGAAGTGGGAGCTATTAAATAGGGGACCTCAAAACTACACCATTGATACATCTCTTTCATAGTTTTCAAGCTGTGTGATCAGAGATCCCTCAGTAAGATCAGTTCTGGAGAGCAAGTCTTTCGGATGGGCGTCTTCCCTAGGTCCCATCGTTTATCCTACAGTGCAAAGAAATGGGAGAATTCCCCAGCTGAGGAATTCTGGGAGTTAAAGTCCTACAGTTGCCAAGTTTGGTGATCCCTGCCTTAAAACCTCTCAAGTTTTCGTGGTGTATTTGAAAATACATAGCATCTGAAAATACATCTGAAAATACATAGCTTTGTATATGATGTATGCCATGAAACATGCTGTAGAAGGTTTGTCAACATGTTGAAGGCTTTTGGGGTCTCGTAGGCGCTGACTGTTTTATGTAGGAACTTACCCCAAAGGTAGAAGACTTAGAAATATCATTTTTATCTCTGAAGTTAATAAATTATTTCCTTCCTTCCAAGGCAATTTGGGAAGGTAGAATTTTAATGAAGATTGCAAAATAGCAAAAAGAGATCATCCCTTCTCAAATACCAAGATCCTACTTTAGTGTCCTTTGAACTAAAAGTCTCTTGCTGTTGGCTCTGTTGGCTGAGGATGATGGAAGTGGGTGTCCCAGCCATCTGCAAGAAATGGAGCATCTGCTCTGCTCCTATCCTAATGACTTCAGGAAAGCATTTGGACATTTCAGGAATTGTCTGAGTCTTCAGCAATTCCTGTTTTGTGTGGGACCCGTCTAAGGATCAAGATCTTTGGCGGCATTTCAGGTAGAAAGCATCAAGCCTTAGGAGGAAGGAATCTTTGCCTTGACTTCCTGGTTGCGAAGTAGCCTCACGGGTTGGCCATTTGATGATCACAGCCTCTTCCCCATCACCCTCCAAATTCTTGCATGTGGCTGATAAAATTTCAGCATGGCAGTCACGCAACAGCCCAAACTGGATTTAAAGTGATGCTTTTCCAGACTGTATGTATGATGCACGCTGTAAAACAATACCTGAAGCAAAAAAATGTGCTGTGCTTACAGTGTGTATTAATAAACAAGAACCTGTGTTGAAACATGTCTTCTTTGGGTTTTATTTCTTTCTACCCTGCCTTTCTTATTTTTGATAAATAATCCAAAGACCTTCTCTCTGCTTTACATTTATTTTCATCCTGCCTTTATCATTTTTATCAATAACTCAAGGGGGTGAACATATCTAATACACCTTATTTTCCTAACAATAACAACAACACCGCAAGGTGGGTTGGGTTGAGAAAGACTAACTTGGTCCTGCATCACCCATCTGGCTTTCTTCCCTAAGGGCATATTAGAACTCACACTTTCCTGCTTTCTAGCCTGGTGACTTAACCACTAGACCAAACTGGCTCCCAATAATAATGTTATTGTCCATCCCAACCCTTAAAAAAATCCACAATTCACTTAATGACTGGCAGATTCTGAGCTCAGCAGAAACACATAATTATACCAATCAGGAAGATGCGCAGTAGTAATCCACGTTTCTACTTATTTTTTTTCCCCATTTATGCCATTATCGAGATGATCAACAGGATTAATCTTTGCATGGGAGGACACCAAGGCTGTAGATGAGAGTGAAAATGAAAATAAATGAATAAATCCTGGAAGAAGAAGCAGCTAGAAAACCATGTACATATTGTTGCCAAGAAGAGTGCGGGGTTGTGTGTCTGAACTCACAAGGCCATAAAAAACCCATAATGAAAAAATATCTCCTTTAGGAGTTCCAGCCCAGGTTGGACAACTGCTCTTCTTTCATGTCATAACCTTTTATTGATCCAAAAAACAAAACTTTGGGCAGCTTTTAAAGTTCTCATGTGCAGCTCTCTTGTCTCACCTGGCTTGCTCACCTGTCACTCTTAATTTGGGTGAATGTATTCTGTTTAAAACACACTTTTCCATTTATCCTTGTGCTATCTGAGCTTGATTGTTTTCTTGCAGACATTTTATTACCCTAGCACTGAAGATGTTACCTCCTGCTCAAGCAGGGGGTTGGGCTAGAAGATCTCTAAGGTCCCTTTCCAGCTCTATTCTGATCCACCGGTTGATTAAATTTCTGCAAGAAAACAACCAAGTTCAGAGACCACCAAGATCACCCCACCAGTTCAACCCTGAGCTAGAAATATTTTCTTGATATTGAATCAGAACTAGTAATATTCATGTCATCTCCTTGAATTATATTATTGATATTAAAAGCAGGCTGTTTCAGGGGGAAAAAGATGGGAAAGAATATATAAATATGTAGTTCAATGTCTAAAGAATCCTGTAGTTGGGACTTGGTAGTAAAAAGCTTATTCAGATATAGAAAAAGTACTATATTTCTCAGAGTACAATATATCACAGTTTTCGTCACTGTATCTATTTCCACTGCCCTCCTAATCACTAAAAAAAATAGTAATGGTTACCATTTTTAGATTTTACCATTCTAGAATTTAGGCACTGTAGTTCCAAAGAAAGTAGGATGTTAATTACAATGGGTTATACACAAGAGAATATGCAAGTGAATTAAGATTTGTATTATCAAGAAAAGAAGAACAGCTCTTTTTACATTCTTCATCAGATTTTCTAAAATCCCCATTTATTATCACAGAAGCTCAAGAGCTGAAAAACTCACATCACAACCTTAAGACTAGAGTCTATTTAGACCCATGCCTACCCTGTTTTCCCCAAAATACGAGCTACTCTGAAAGTAAGTCCTAGCTTGATTTTTACACATGCGCCCAATATAAGCCCTACCCCCTAAATAAGCTCTAATTAAGATCCCGCCCACTGCAGAGTGGAGCTGCTACTTACCTTTGGGCAGTTGTAGCCAGGCCTCGCACACCCCAATACATGTCTTGCTGGCCCATTTCTTCTGCAGCCGGAAAGGCTGTCAAGGCTTTCCTGAAGGCCTCCGTAGCTGATAACAAAGTTCCGGATCGATCCAGAGCTCTATTATGGGATGCAGAGGCCTTCAGGAAAACCTTGCCGGCCGCAAAAGTTCCTGAAGGCCTCTGACAGCGAAAAGGAGGCCGGTGGGGGAACGTACACAAGTGAGGTTAGTCAGTGGATGACATCCCCCCAAATAAGACCTAGTGCCTTTTTTGGTGGCAAAAATTATAAGACAGGGTCTTATTTTGGGGAAAACAGGGTATTAGAGAGAGCACAGCAGTAAGATTCTTTTAATTTAATAATTTTTTAAAATAATCTCTAGCATTTTCAAGCTGTTAATTCAACTGATCACAAAATTTGCCATGAAATGAGAGAGGCCTTTTTAAATTCACCATCTGAAATACTACACTTCAGTGTTTTCCAAAGAACAATTATCCCATCCAAGCTTGGCATCTTTTTGGATATATCTCTAGGTGAACTGCGTGAAACACGGGGCAAAAACGGAGGTGGATTCTTCCAGCGCTTTTGCCGATTTCTAATTGGAAAACGTGGGCAACTCAGATGCCTGGTCCCTATTCAGCCTTCAAGGTATACATCACCCACCCACTCTTTCTATTCTTATTCGTTGCCGGTGGTTGCTATGTGCTACACACGTGCCCTTTACAATCCGCTTGGAACAAAATCCTGGCAAAACGACAATTAGTCTGCAATTACCCCAAATGCTCTCTGCTGATATTATCCCACTAGAAATATTAAGCATTACATATTTTTAAACAATAGATGAAGAACTGGCTGGGGTACTTTTTCTTCCTCCCTTCTGGAAGGACAAGTCAAGTTGTGGTTGAACACATGACTCCTCACTAGCTGCAATTCCTAGGGTAGAGCATATATTATTAACTACTAAAAACATGAACCTTCTCCCAAAAGAAGCCAAAAAAGGACAGTCAAAGTAAAGACAAAGGTTCCCCTCGCATATACATGTTAGGCATTTCCGGATCTAGGGGGTGGTGCTCATCTCCATTACAAAGCCAAAGAGCCAGCGCTGTCCAAAGACGTCTCCCTGGTCATGTGGCCAGCAGGACTAAACGCTGAAGGTGCACAGAACGCTGTTACCTTCCCACCAAAGTGCTTCCTATTTTTCTATTTGCATTTTTACATGCTTTCGAACTGCTAGGTTGGCAGAAGCTGGGACAAGTAATGGGAGCTCACTCCTACGCAGCACTAGGGATTCGAACCACCGAGCTGCTGACCTTTCTGATCGACAAGCTCAGTGTTTTATCCACTGAGCCACCACATCCCCTAAAAAAAGACAGTACGATATATTAACTGCTGTATTTGCAACTTGGGATGCATTACTCAAAGACCTGACTCTTTGGAGAAGCCAGACTAGAATGCTACTCTAGAGAAAAGGACTGTGGGGTGGGGGGGTGTGACATGATAGCAGTATTTCACTATTTGAGGGGCTGCCACAAAGAGGAGGGGGGTCAACTTATTCTCCAAAGCACCAAAGGGCAGGACAAGAAACCATGGATGGAAACTAACCAAGGAGAGAAGCAACCTGAAATTAAGGAGAAATTCACTAGCAGTGAGGCTGTCAATTAATCAGTGGAACAGCTTGCCACCAGAAGTTGTAGGTGCTTTGTCAGTGGAAGTTTTGAAGAAGAAACTGGAAAGCCACTTGTTTGAAATGTTACAGGTAGCCCTCAACTTAAAACAGTTTGCTTAGTGACCATTCAAAGTTACAATGGCACTGAAAAAAATGACTTCTGATCATTTTTCACACTTATGAGCATTGCGGCATCCCCATTATCCCCTTTTGTGACCTTCTGACAAGCAAAGTCAACGGAGAAATCAGATTCACTTAACAACTAATTTATTAATTTAACAACTGCAGTGATTCACCTAACAAAAGTGGCAAGAAAAGTCTTAAAATGGGGCAAATTAACAAATTTCTCGGTTAGCCACATAAGTTTTGGGCTCTACTATACATATACGTTGAGGACTGGGTGTATGGGTGTCCTGCTTGAGCAAGGGGTTGGACTAGAAGACCTCCAAGGTCCCTTCCAGCTCTATTCTGAACTGAATTGGAGAAGGCTTTAATGCGGGGAAAGGTGGAAGGAAGGAAGGAAAGAAAGGAAAGGAAAGAAAGAAAAAGAGAAAGAAAGAAAGAAGGAAAAGAAAGAAAGAAAGAAAAAGAGAAAGAAAGAGAAAGAAAGAAAGAAAGAAAGAAAGAAAGAAAGAAAGAAAGAAAGAAAGAAAGAAAGAAAGAAAGAAAGAAAGAAAGAAAGAAAGAAAGAAAGAAAGAAAGAAAGAAAGAAAGAAAGAAAGAAAAAGAAAGGGAAAGAAAGAAAGAGAAAGAAAAAGAAAAGAACAGCAGCAAGCTGGATTGGCTCATCGCTTTGAGTGCACTGTTGGAAGACTTCAATAATCAGATTAGGAGAGCTCATCATGGAAAAAAATCTGTCTACTGTATGTGGTGTCTAGGAGACAACAACAACTTGATGGCACAAAATCAAACAAATGAATTATGCTGTAATGGTTGTACCTTTTACACAATTACACCTGAGTTATTGCTTGAAACTTGCAAGGAAGGATCTAATCATATTCTTCCAAACTGTGTATCCTTTCAAGTTTGGCATCTCAAGAACTATCCTTTTCTTACACAACCTCTTCTCCATGCGCTTAGAGCAATGCGCCTCAAACATCCCTTCGGTTGTGCTGCAGATACAATTCCTCCATTTTCCATTCTGCATGGTCACTGGCTGCATTGACTGGGTACTTTAATTTGAATTAATTGGGGAAGTCTGACTTCAGTGAGCCAATAATAGTCAAGTGTTGAAGCCCTTAAAAGCTACATTGATTAACTCCACTTTTTAATAGTTTCTTGCTAAGAAGGTCCTTCAACCATCCATCCAGTAGCTGAAGTCTTTTTAAAATAGTCACAGATCTGTTCTTGGTTCATTTCAAAGAACCAGGTTTTGAGTTACCTTTCTTCCAAGTTTTGAGTTACCTTTCTTCCAAGAAACCCAAGACTGTATAAGGAAATTCCGCACCCTTTTTTATCGGCACAATAGCCCTGGAATGTTATGCTAAGAGCTTCACAGCTAAAATTTTAGTATATTTTCTTTAACTTTGTAGAAGAATTGATTTTGCTTAATCTGATCTAGTTTGTGGATCAGGCTGCCAACATTAAATCAGGGGTCCCCAAACTTGGCAACTTTAAGACTTGTGTGGACTTCAACTCTCAGAATTCTCCATCCACCAGAGCTGGCTGGAGAATTCTGGGAGTTGAAGTCCACACAAGTCTTAAAGTTGCCAAGTTTGGAGACTTCTGCATTAAATAAATCAAATAAATAAACAATTTTCAAAAATCGTGTTTTGTAGAGCAGGTTTCCAAGGGAGCCCTCATCCTCTATCCCAGGGGTTCAAACTCAGTTTCATTGAGGGCCGCATCAGGGCTGTGGTTGACCTCAGGGGGATGGATGGGCGTGGCTGACAGGGTGGGCCAGCTTGATGCCACTCCCTAAACTTCTGGCATATTTCCTCTTTGCACTGGGTAGACCAGGCCAAAGCAACGCTGGCCCAATATGTAAGCATTCCAACTAACCAACTCCAAACCAATAAACTCCAAGACAAACATTTCCTCAAAATTCCAATTTATTAGAGTTATCATATTGGCACATCTGGGAAAACCCAAATCTGAGAGTTTTGGGTTTTCCCTTCCCAAAAGAGAAATCAAAGATCCATCCCCTGCGTCAATCAGTCCATCGTATGGTCCAATCAAATCTTCATCCCTATTGGAGACATCCCTCCAGTCACTCCCCTTCAGGTGCAGGGCAACATGTCCTTGACTCTCTGAGAAAGAATGTTGTTGAGTCTAATCTTCCACCTCACTATGAAATCCGCCCCTCCCAAATTCCCAGGCACTGAATGTGGCAGCCTCGAAGCTTCCAAGTAAAAAATGGCTTCCAAAGCTGACACGATGTTTCCTCTTCCCATTGGGTAGATCAGGTCAAAGCAACGTGGGCCGGCCCCTTACATTTTCCAGGAAAGCCCTGTGGGCCAGATCTGACCACATTGGGGGTAGGGGCTGCAGATGTGGCCCGCGGGCCTTGTGTTTGACACCCCACTCTATTATCCAATCTCTCAGAAATAGGTAATCCAGAGTTCTCTCCAATTCCCAACAACCTGATCATCTTGGTCAATTATTAGGGATTATAATGGTTCAAGTATAGCAAGGGTCTTCAAACTTGGCAAGGTTAAGACTTGTGGACCTCAACTCCCAGAATTCCTGAGCTAACATGACTGGAGGAGGAATTCTGGGAGTTGAAGTCCACAAGTCTTAACCTTGCCAAGTTTGAAGACCACTGAAGTTTAGCAACTTGGCAGGGCTTCAGGTTTTTCATCTCCCACTACACGCCTGCCTATCCTACCCTGATATTTATACAGGACAAGAGGAAAGAAAGACAACTTGAACAGATTCAATTAGGCAACTCCCAAGCCATGGCCTGTTCTACATTCTTAGTGCCCACTGAGATGCCCAAAGCATTTTACTGTTAAAATGTTCCTGTCAAGTCTTGCCAAGAGATAAAACCTAGAATTATTTTCTTCAACAAGTGCAGACTTCCAAAAAACCCCCACAGCAAATGGCCACAAACAGATAAGTAAACGCGTTTTCAAGACAGTAAAGGATGGATTGAATTGGTACGGGTCTGTTGTTCTAGAAATCACAAAATGTGAAATACTTGAAAACTTGTTGCTTGCTATCCAAATTTGCACGGCAACAGGCTGTTTTAAGCTCCATGCTGTCAAGAATAGATTGCCATGACATTCACCCACAGAGTGCAAGATCACAGCAATTCTCTTGCAATCAAACTTTGTAGAAGAAAGACACCTTCTAATTTGGGGTCTCCAATCTTGGCAACTTTAAGACTTGTGGACTTCAACTCCCAGAATTCCTCAGCCAGCTTTTCTTAAAATTGCCAAGGTTGGAGACCCCTGCTTAGTTGCTTTCTGGCTCGACATGCTGTTTTAATAATGCCCCGGAGGTGAAGGACACATCAAAACTGCAACCAGTGGAAACATTTAAAAAAATGGCTACTGCAGGTAATCCTCAACTTACGACCACAATTGAGCCGCAAATTTATGTTGCTAAATGAGAAATTGGTTAAGAGAATTTTGCTCCATTTTATGACCTTTCTTGCTAACTGAATCACTCTTAGCTAAGTTAGTAACATGGTGTTTACGTGAATATGGCTTCCCCATTAATTCTGCATATTAGAACCTGGCAAAAGGTGAATCACATGACCCTGGGACACTGTAACCGTCACAAATATGAGTCAGTTGCCAAGCGTCAGGTATCCCATGAGGATGCTGCAAGTGTTGTGTGAAAAATGGTCATAAGTCACTTTTTTTCAGTGCCGTTGTAACTCTGGTCACTAAACGAACTGTTGTAAGTCAAGAACTACCTGTAAGGATTTTTGGAACTGAGGAGAACCACCAGGTTCTTGGTCTAGGAATTACTTCCTATCCAATGTATTCAGTCCACAATTTTCATTGTGAGGTAACTTTTGAACTGCAGGTTCAAGTCTGAAACATCTGACCTAATCTTTGGATTTCATCCAGCAATGGGATTCTACCTGTTCCACTACTGGTTCGGTGATCATGCACGCACCTAACACGTACGCACCTAACACGCATGCACCTAACACGCATGCATCTAACACGCACGCATCTAACACGCACGCACCTAACACGCACGCACCTAACACGCACGCACCTAACACGCACGCACTTAACACGCACGCACCTAATGCACGCACACAGCTTTCCACACAGGGACAGGTGTGAGGGCTGATCCTGCGCTTTTCTCTTCTTTCAGCTCTCAGCTGATCGTTGGAGGCGTTTTTTACTACTGGTTCGGCTGAACCGGTCCAAACCGGTAGCATACCACCACTGATTTCATCCATTTTGCCCCATTCCTTGTTTTCTGCAACATCTTCCCCCGTGCACAGCTCAAAACCTCAAAAGCTTGCCCATTATTGAATGCTCTTTTAGTTACCCCTCTTAAAAAGAATTCTCTAGCAAAGGTGACACCGTCTATCAGATCCTGGGTGCTCTCGCAAAAACTAAGAAGAATAGGAATTGCATAGTAATTGGGTGGGGACATCCCAGGACTGTGTAGACTAGTCTGGGTAGTTGAATAACAACTCCAGAAGAAAACAGTGACATGATGCTTTCCATATTGTTGTCAAGAGAACCACACAAACAAAGAAACCATCAGGAGTCAAAATGATTTGGAGCGAGATTATAATTTACAATAAAGATATTACCAACTAACAAAAGTGTGTTTGTCTGCAGTGGATGGATGGGTGGATGCACATACGTTCGAAGTATTTTACATTATGTTAAAAAGCACCGTATCTTGAAAATGCATTTTTTTTTAAAAAACCATGCGTAAAATATAACCGACACATCAAACTGCCAGCATGAAACAAGCAAAACTCTGCTGAAAGGAAAGTGAAATTAGAAAAACCCAGCCAGACTGGGAATGAAGGCCACTAGATTTCTTCACAGGTAGAACAAGTGCTGTCCTCAAGAAACCTCATCCTCTTCTGGGTATCAATCATTCTTTCAATTTCAGTCTCTCTCTCTCTCTCTCTCTCTCTCTCTCTCTCTCTCTCTCTCTCTCTCTCTCTCTCTCTCTCTCTCTCTCTCTCCCACACACACACACACACACACACACACAAAGCCTTCTCTTTTACAGTTTACCTCAGAATGTGAAAAGAGAACTAACAATCTCTTCAGAGTCTTGAACTGAATCTGGAAGCATGCTGGCAACAAATGCAGCTGAGTTACAATGAATGGAGCACAACTTCCCCACTTCCAAAAGGCCATCCTTTCAAGGATATTGGAACAATCCCAGGTTTGACGAGCTGAAGCATACCAGGTAAAGGTAAAGTTTCCCCTCACACATCTGTGCTAGTCGTTTCTGGCTCTAGGGGGCAGTGCTCATCTCCGTGACAAAGCCGAAGAGCCAGCGCTGTCCGAAGACGTCTCCGTGGTTATGTGGCCAGCATGACTAAATGCCAAAGGCGCACGGAACACTGTTCCCTTCCCACCCAAGGTGGTCCCTATTTTTCTACTTGCATTTTTACACGCTTTTGAATGACTAGGTTGGCAAAAGCTGGGACAAGTAACAGGACCTCACTCCGTTATGCAGTGCTAGGGATTCGAACCACCAAACTGCTGACCTTTCTGATCAACAAGCTCAGCGTCTTAGCCACTGAGCCACCGCATCCCACATTGAAGGGTATTATACACATATACATTTCATGTCACAACAAGCAGGTTTCTTTCCATTAAAAAAAGGTACAAACAGATTACCCTATCTTGATCAAAACTGGTTTAGCACAATCCTCACACCCCCTAACATTCTTCACTCTTCCCATTGCTCTCCCAATCTCATGCATCCTGATTGAAGAAAACAAAAAGTGACAATCACTCAATTCACACAATTTGAACGCCAGAAGTGATGTTTGCATAGGGCTATTGTTTCCTGCTCCAGTATAGATGGAATGGAACCCAACCAAGCCAATTACACAACTCTAGGTTACTAAATTGTCCCTCTCTGCATTTCTGAAATTTCAAGAAGGGCTTCTGCAGATTCAAGAACTTTAATACCCAAAAGGATTTCATAATCTTGCCTCTTTTTATGCACAGTACATGTAAAAATGAGAAAGGTGGACACTATTGGCTTTTTGATTTCCTGGGCAATGCCCTCAAATGTGATAATAATCATAAGCTAACGAATATATCTACATTTTTTTTCAGCTTCTAACAAACAGGATTCCTTTTGAAGTTGTGGTGCTTTCTCTCAATTGTTGGGGTGACAATGTGGATAAATGTGATGGCATTCATCAAAGTCAGTGCAGTAGATAAGATTTCAAGGGATTAAAAACAAGAGAAAATTTCATTAGTATTGGAAGGAGTGAACCAAACACCATTCTCATTAAAAGCATCCATTTGGTGACCCATTCTTCTCTACGGAGGAAAATCCTTGATTTTCAAATCTCTTGTCCTGTAATCTTAAGAAGACATGTTTTTGCTGCAATCTAATGAATCACCTGTTATGCAGCCTTTTCCCTGGGAGCCCGAGATGCATAGTCTAAATTACAATAATTATTTTCCAAATTGCAGCTAGGAATACAAACAAGCACTCCCAAACTTTACACCTGTATTTCTCAACCTTAGCAACAAGGATGCTTAGATCTCAGCTCCTAAAATTTTAGGATTTGGAATCCTCACATCTTTTAAGTTGCCATGCTCGACAAATACTGCTTTATACAATTCAGCAACCTATTTCTGGGCGACACATATTCTCTCTCTCCTTTTTTGGCAAGCTAAACTGACTTTCCTGGTTTTATGCTGACTCAGTTGCTTCCAACATGACTATCTCGCTGCTTCTGCCAACTAACTGCAACACCTATGCTGAAATACATACAGGGGTGGGGGGGTAATTTCTGGCCTCATTATTTAAACACAGCTTTAATTTTCTTCAAAATTGGATGTTTTTCTGGAAGTGCAATTCACTGCAAGTGTGAGATTTTTTTTTACCAAATACAATTTCTGTCATTTTGTACTGTTATTTCTTTTCTGCTGTGTGTTCAAGGTAGTTTTTTAATTGAGGAGAGAGGCAAACATACAAGGAGTAAATGCTATCTTTTGCCACTGTTGGAAGAAATATCCTTCTGGGTTCAGTTCCAAGTGGGGAAAAAAAGATGCTGGAAACATGGAGGCTGTTTGGAAAGATGGTTTAATGGTGGACAGGATCACATGCCTTGAATGGAGGAAAAGGGAAGAGATGCTGAGAGTGCCTGGGATTTGAATTTGAGCTTGTATCCTGATTGGGCAATGCAGAGGCAACTCTGTAGGCTGCCTGAATTCCAGGTTTGGTTGAGCCTTGCTGGATGATGATGTCATGAAAGGGCTTTGGGCAATTCCTATTATAGCTCTACCTGGAGACCTTTGTTATGTAAAATAGATGGCCTAGGCCAGAGTAATGGTTTATTAGCAAAGGTGGGAGGAAGCGGCTGAGTTTCTGCCTCTCTGGGTTTCTACTTCTCTTTTAGGGGAAATATTCTGCCTTAGTATATCCTAAAATATTTCATTTTCCTAGGAGAGGGGTGGGTTTTAACTTCCAACACAACTTTATCAACCTACAACATAAACAAAATTTAAGTAGCATTTATAACCACCTTATTGCAATGCATTCAAAAGTATTACCGTATATGCCGGCGTATAAGACGACCCGGCGTATAAGACGACCCCCAACATTTCCACTCAAAATATAGCTTGTTATATACTCGCCCCTCTTCTGCACGCCTTCCACTTTTGCACTTTTTTTTTTTGAGGCACTTTTGTGCACCGTGGAAACGAATCCCGTGAAGCCGAAAGGAGCAGCCAGCCTTCTCCCAGCTCCCAAGGAAACGAGGCTCGCACCGCCCGGGCTCCGCTGAGGTATCTGGCTGGGGCTGTCAGGAGTTGTTACCGCTGGCGCGGCTCCGCGCGGCTCCAGTCCCGCGTTGCCTCGGGAAGGGAAAGGCAAACCAGGACAGCGGCTCCTTGGGAGCTGGGAGAAGGCTGGCTGCTCCTTTCGGCTTCACGGGATTCGTTTTCACGGTGCGCAAAAGTGCCTCAGCCGCGGGCAGCCGCAGTGCTTCCCAATTACTATTTGCCGGCGTATAAGATCGACCCGGCATATAAGACGACCCCCAATTGGAGGCATGTTTTTCAGGGCAAAAAAGTCGTCTTATACGCCGGCAAATACGGTATTTAAAAAAACACCAGGTAGCCTACCTTGCTACTATTAAGCACAAACCCCAAGTCTGTTTTCCTGGAAGTCTCCTGCTGATCTTAAACACTCTCTCCCATTCACAGGTGTTAGCCTTTAAACTAACTGAACTTTTCCATACAGAGGATAATCCTGCAAATACTATTTAGGAAACAATAACTTTCAGCAGGGGGTTTACAACAGGTTAAAAAAAAAACACCACCCTAATTATTGTTAATGTAATAAAATGTGGCAATGTGTGCAGGTGTGATTACCCAGAAGCTAAACATAAGAACAGGAGAACGTGATAACGATATAAAGGAAAGAATGGACGTTCTGGCAAAATGGTACGTATGACTTCGTTACAAAGCAAAGGACGTAAAATGTTGAGCTGCAGAACAAAATACGGGATCGTAACATTTGTAGAGAAAAGGGTGTATATTCCACAGCACTCCAGAAAAATCTTGGCAAGTTTGAATGTTAATAGATTATATGCCTCTAATCAGTTGAGGAACATTTTGCTGTGTGTGGTGCAGTAATTTATTGATTTAAACAAAGGAAGAGACCCTTTGAAAATGTTGTGGTTCACTGGCAGCCAGTGCAGATGGCAGCAGAATCGGACAGTGAGGAAGAAAGGGAACCAGTCAGGGAGTTTGGAGATGACTCGGATGAGGGTCCTGCATCCAATGCAGGGATGGGGCCAGGACCATATGGGAGTGGGGTGCTGAGTCCGGAGCCTCTGGAGTCTGGCAGCAGAGAGGCAGAGGAGCAAGGGGAGCCTGTTCCCACTGTGCATGTGCGCAGGGCTGCTAGAAGGCGAGAGCAGCTGAAGCAGCAGGGGCGACTCAGGAGTAAGGCTGGGAGGTGATTGCTCCTCCCATAAGGGATAAAAGTCAGACTTCAATGACAACATCTTTGCAGGAAGCAAAGCAGTTCAATAGATTCCGAGTCCTTCTTGAAGCTCTGTGTATTCTGGTCGGTTTTTTCTTGTACTGTTATAATTAATTTGGATACTTCTGTTTTTGGGCAGCATTCCACAGCACTGACAGGCATGTGCTTATCTTGGGGAACTGTTTTAAATTTAGTTCTGGCTGTAAATGGAAGTAATTCCCAGCGTTGCATTAAAATAGGTTTTGCTTTTAAAACAAGTTTGTATTTAATTACATTGGATGAAGCCTGGGTCAGAACAGAAAGTCTGAAAAGAACTGAACAGTATAGTCCTTGACTTACAAGAGTTCATTTAGTAACCGGTTGAAGTTACAATGGCATTGAAAAAAGTGATGTATGACTGTTTTCACAATTACAACCGTTGCAGGATCCCCATGGCCACTTGACCAACAATCAATCACACCTTTGGCAACTGACCCATATTTATGACAGTTGCAGTGTCCTGCCGTGTGATCACCTTCTGACAAAGAGAGGTCGTAAAATGGGACAAGAAAGGTCGTAAAATGGGACAACATTCACTTAACACTTTTCTCCATGTTGGGCTCAATTGTGGTCATTAAGTAGAGGGTTACCTGCATTTCTAGGTTTCCCTTCCTTGCTTATTCCAGGTGAGACAGCCTGGGTGGGTAACCTTGAAGATGAGAAAAGACAAATGGATAAACTTCTCTTTGCAGGTTTCATTTTGCAGTTGCAAAGTTATCCAGCCCTCGGGCACTTTGAGACAGACGGCCTTTGAAAACTGAGCGTTCCTGCTGGAAATGTAAGGGCAGAACGGGGCACTTCCAGGTCAAGCTATGGGACACTGAATCTGAAGTCCTCCCTGCTGCCCGGTGGCACGGCTGATGGAACTAACGTCAGTTGTTTTCCTCCTCCGTCTCAGAAGGCTTCCTCTGTTCAGCTGTGGACGATTGAATCTGAGAGTCGGTGGAGGTTCTCTATCATCCGTCATCCAGGTCATGGTTGTCCCAAAAGTGCTTTTTTTCAAAAGGCAACTGGACTTTGTTTTTTTCCTTGAAGACATTTCATTTCTCATCCAAGAAGCTTCTTCCGTTCTTGGATGAGGAAGCTTCTTTAGGTTCAGAAGCTACAGAAACCAGGGTTGGGCTGCTGAGGGTTCGCAGGGGTTCGGGAGAGCCCGTAGCTAAGATTCTGCACAATTCGGAGAATCCCCAAATCCCACTCCTGGCTGGCCACACCTACCCCTCCCCTCCCTGGAGTCCCCACACGGCCCGTTTTAGATGTCGGTAAATGTAGGGGGTGTGTGGAGGCTGGGGGAGGGCAAAAAACAGGCCTCCTGGAAGTTCGGGAAGGATGGAAACAGGCCCGTTTCCAGTTTTCAGAAAGTCTCCGGAGCCCAGCGAGGCTGCTTTTGCCCTCATGGAGGCCCGAGGAAGGCCTCCGGAGCCTGGGCGGGGGGGCAACCCAACCACCGTGGTACAGGAGGCTGACTAGGCCACGCCCTCCATGGCCACGCCCACCCAGCAACTGGGCAGAGAACCCATTGCTAAAATTTTTGAAGCCCACCCCTGACAGAAACCGAAGAAACTTTTCCAGTTCAGTTCTTGGATGAAGAAGCTTGGATGAGAAATGAAACCTCTTCGAGGAAAAACTAAGTCCAGTTACTTTTTGGAAAAAAAAAAACAAAACACCTTCGGGATTGAATCTGAGACCTTCTGCTTTCAAAGCATTTGCTCTACCTCTAAAAAGCATTTGCCAGCAATAATTAAACCTGCATCAGTGGTGGTATGCGGCCTGTTCGCACCGGTTCTAGCGATCCGGTAGCGCCAGTCAGCAATTGGCCCCACCCGTCCTTTCCTGTCCTATATTTCCTTTGTTTGTAGCTCAGCTGACAGGCGCGGCAATCTGCTCTGCCGTGCCTCAGCTGTTTTACTCACCAGCCCTGACACTAAGTTTTCATGCTTAAAACTGCCTGTTTTAGAACGCTCCACATGCGCCCTCAAAACCAATAGTACAATATTTTGAATTCCACCACGGAGTCCTGCGTATAAACCTGATTACACCTCCAAATTTGGAGCTACCATCTCCCCTCCCCGTTTACGCAAAATAAAACTATTGGAGAGGTGACATCTCAGGATGATCTTCTAAGGAGGCTAACATTTATTTATGATAGAGGACAGAAGAGACTCCAATAAAATCATGCCTTCTTGGACCTTTTCCCACCATGAACTCTGGCACTTGTCCCTGGCTGGCATCTCCTCGCAGGAATCATTCTTTTCTTCTGAACTGCAATCCTCCGAGGGGTTGCATTGTTCCATCTCAATTTCTTCCTGGTCTTCGGTTTCTTCTGTCCATTGTTCTGGTGGATGTTCTGAGTTTGGGCATTGATCCTCTTCCAGATCACATTTGCCTCCTTCGTGTGAGATTGGCACTTGCACACCTATACTCTTGTTTTTCCATTTCTTGCACACTTGGACTTCATCGCCTACTACTTCTACTCCGTCGTCATCATCCAAATATATGTTTAGAGGCACATCGAGGTGAATACCCAAAGGGATCATTCTTTTTTTCCGGCAAGGTTGTGCCAAACAACAGCATTTAATGTTCTTTGCGTAAGCGGCCTTCGCTTTCTTCTGTTCCCGACATTTTGGTTTCTTCCCTCCTTTTGAGCATTTTGCCTTTTGGTAGGAAGGTGGCTTGTTTCTTTTTGGCTTAGAGAAGTTGCTACATATTGAAATTTTACACTGGGAGTTGTTTTTGTTGCTTGCAAGGGAGCAGGAGGAATTCTTCTGATATACTTCCTTTCTTTCAGTCCAAGCACAGACAGTAGAAGAACATTCGTCATCACTCAGTTCCTCTTTACATTTTTGTCTCTTTCTGCTGCATGGGGTTGCAAAACCAGGGGCTCTTTCACATCCACTTGGGTTGCACTTATACTGGTTCTTCTTAGGGCATTTCCGCCCATGTGGAGATGAACGAGGGCAAGCTAGACCTGGGCTTTGGCTTTGAACTGGCTTGCGGTAGCTCTGGGTGATGAACTCTGCCATAGAATAGGTGACCCCAATCTTCTTGGACAACTGCCTTGGGGTCAGACCTAATTCCCGCCACCTGGTTTTGTCAATTTCCATTCTTCTTCTGTTTACCATCTACCCCATCTTCATGTCACCTCCCTATGGCTGTTGCTCCCCATGGTTTGCTATGATCTACTAGGGCCAGAGGTTCTGTGACATCAATAGCTGCAGGGTTGATGTCATAACCATCACTACATTTAAGCTAGGCCTCCTGCATGTCACATATGGGTGTCTTTTGGGTTGATCCTGCTGCAAAAGATAAATATTTTTAACAAAGTCATCCCTGGATTCTTGTTCTAGGAGTCCCATCTCACATTTGCAAGAATGTGACACACCCATCAAGCATATTTTACCAGTCTAGGAAGGCCTGCAATGATAACAACCCATTTAATCAAATGTAACAACCCATTTAATCAAATATATTCCCAAGTGTTGCTGATTTCAAAGAGACTTCCTTAGGAGACACTGTGGCTTGCCATCCCACAGGAGAACATAAAAAGGGAAAGTTTGTCTGACCCTATCCATCTGTTAGAGAAGGGGCAGATGTAGGAGCTTTTTTTGACCTCTGACCTAAATGTGATTACAATTGCCCCTTATTCTAGCTCTTCAGAACCAAGAGAAGATGTAGGAAAAGAACAGATGGAGTCAAGAGAGGAATCAGCCTGGAGTCATTACATTCCCACAAATGGCCTAATCCAATCCCTCTTGAATTCCATGAACTCTTATCTAGTGTGAATTTAGTGTTGACCGTTAGTTGACTAGATTCTTGTGTATAGACATGAGCAATAAATTAGCTTAACTGAAATTTAATGTGCGGTCCTAATTGTTCACACTTGACAGAAGCCTAGTGTTTCCCCACTCATTGGATGAAGAGCTTATGGCAACTGGCTTGCAAGTATTTGCATGTTTGTGTGCCTACATTAAGCCAAGTCATATTGAAAAACTCAAAATTAGTATTTCTCAACCATAGTAACTTTTAAGATGTGTTTCCTAAAGGTGCTTTTTCAGGAGGCAACTGGACTTTCTTGTTTTTTCTTTGAAGATGTTTTGCTTCCTGTCCAAGAAGCTTCTTCAGCTCTGACTGGATGGTGGGGAATGGAAGGATTTCTACTCCTTGCAGACAGCTGGTCATTTGCATCCTTTTGGTGGGTCATTTAAGCACTTGGAGGTTTAGCTGTATCCTCAGGGTCACCTGAGTGGTGCTTCTGGTTCCTGTAGTCTGCAATTCAAAGAATGTCCATTCCAAATTGTATACAAAGTCTGTGGAGATTCTCAGTCAATCCAGGTCACGGTTGTCCCAATGGTGCTTTTTCAGGAGGCAACTGGACTTTCTTGTTTTTTCCTTGAAGACATTTTGCTTCTCATCCAAGAAGCTTCTTCAGCTCTGACATGATAGTGCGGAATGGAAGGATTTATATTCCTTCCTGAGGACACAGATAAACCTCCAAGTGCTTCAACAACCTTCTAAAAGGATGCAAATGACTAGCTCTCTGTAAGGAATATAAATCCTTCCATTCCTTACCATCCACTCAGAGCTGAAGAAGCTTCTTGGATGAGAAGTGAAACATCTTCAAAGAAAAAACAGCTGCCTCCTGAAAAAGCACCTTTGGGACAACTATGACCTGGATGAGTGAGAATCTCTACAGACTTTAAGATGTGTGGACTTCAACTTCCAGAATTCCCCAACCAGCAGGACTTGAAGTTCACACATATAAAAATGGCTAGGTTGAGAAACATTGCTCAAAACTAATAAACACTTAATCTGCCAATTTTAAAACTTGTTCTCCAACTTTGAGCTTTTGTGTAAGCATTTAGGTTCTGCCTTTTGACCACACAGTAGTGGTAGCTATATTTTAGTACAGTTTTAATACAAGGTAAAAATGCTATGGCTTTCAGATTTCATAATAACTACTACACTGGCCTTCTCCCCCCTCCCCTCTTCATTTAGAAGTAATTTTATTTAATTTCATTTTTCTCTCTCAGAAGAGCAGTTGCTTTTAATTTATTCTGTTGCTTTGTATGCAATGTTGCTCTTTCTTTTTCTTGCCTTATTATTTCAGAGCTATCCTGTTAGTTGCCCTGGAAACCAATTAATACTAATAGTGCATGATATAAAAGCAGTTCAACAGCAGTTCAACATGACACAATACACTGTCTCGCAAATTGCAAAAATTCTGCTGATGTCAGTAAGGTTTAATGATATTTATATTCACAGCAGATCAAAAGGCTAGTTGTTCTAACTAGCAAAGCATTTAATGACTCAATCGTTGCATGTTAAATTAGGGATCGGTTTGCTGGAAAGAATAGGTAGATAAGGGTTCTAGAGACCATCATCTAAATCAGGGCTGTCGAACTCATGACCCATGGGCCAGATGCGTCACGTGCTGGCCATGCCCAGCCCCCGTTTTAGCGACGACAATGTGAGAGTTTGACATCCCTGAACTAAGTGGATAACTGCAAGCTTCATTATCAGTTCATTACCTCCTACATAGATCATAGGAAAAAACCCTTCCTGTTATACACAATAAATTGGTTCTAAATGGGAAACAGTTCCAATGGTTGCATTCCTGCATCTTCCTTCCATCCATCTCAACAACTCTTGCTATAGAGCAGACATCTTCAAACTTGACAGCTTTAAGACTTGTGGGCTTCAACTCCCAAAATTCCTTCTCCAAGTCACGTTAGCTTCGGAATTCTGGGAGTTGAAGTCCACAAGTCTTAAGCTTGCCAAGTTTGAAGACCCTTGCTGTAGAGTAATTAAAGAATTACATTCACGCTTGCAAAATAATCCATTTTTCACGTTAGGCCAAATTCCTCTCCTAGTCATTGGCTACAGCCAAGTGCAAAGCTGGCTGAGGAACTCTGGGAGTTGAAATCCACAAGTCTTAAAGTTGCCAAAATTGGAGACCCTTGGCCTAGTGGACATTACTTTGAGAAAGCCGATTCAAATGAATGGGAACTGCCCCAAAGCATGTTGAAGCATCTGTTCCCGAGACTTGGATAACATCCCTGAAGATTGTAATGGAGTTTGTAAGGGATTGTTCCTAGAAGTTAGCGGTCAAAGCCTTCCACGTTACACATATTTGAGATTTCAACTTGCTAATCATGATGTAAAGGTTGTAGGAAATAGTTCCCAGCATAATAAATGACCATTGTTGTGCAGATTCCTTGGACAGAGAGGCTTAAAAAAAAAAGCCAATGCAGTCTTAGGTTGCATTAACAGAGTGATAGAATCAAGGGAGCCAGTTGAACTTTGCAGTCAGAGAGAGCCCTTGGGACCACCAGTATATGGTATTGTTTGACCTTGGTTTTAAAGCAAGGGAATCCTGAGAACTGTTTATAATGTACCACTTTATAATCCCTTGGTAAGACCGGGTGGAAACTAATCAAGGAGAGAAGCAACCTAGAACTAAGGAAAAAGTTCTTGACAGTCAGAACAATTAACCAGTGGAACAACTTGCCTCTAGAAGTTGTGAATGCTCCAACACTGGAGGTTTTTAAGAGGAGCTTGGAAAACCATTTGTCTGAAATGGTATAGGGTCTCCTGCTTGTGCAGCAGGTTGGACTAGAAGACCTCCAAGGTCCTTTTCAACTCCGCTATTCTAAACCAGATCCAGAGATGGATGATGCAATTATGGCTAGTTTCTTTCCATGGTATCCCGGTAGCCAGATGTCCATTAGTGGAAATCTTACATAAAAGCATTTCCTACAACAACCATGTAGCTATGTTTGAAAATGGCACTTTTATTGTCTCTTTGAGATCTTGGAAAACAATCTACATGATGTTTTACTACACCCTTCTATTCTCATTGACAAAACCCACATACGATATATTGTGTTTATAGAATGCCACTGCTATACATGTAATCTTATTTCATGGCCATTCCTTCAGTCCCCTTCTGAAATTACAGTGACAAGAGGCACTAAACAAAGGGGCACTAAACTAACACCCCAGGCCTGAAGTTACACCTTTTTTTGGCATCTTTGTGGTTTGTGGTTGCAATCTGGATGCTTGGCAACCAGTTTGCACTTACAATGTGTTGCCAAGCACCCTGTGACTGAGTGATCACCAGGCGCAATCTTCTTTGTTGGCTCCCACAGAGTCAGCCAGCCTTCTGCAGCTAACTCCAGAAATGAAACAAACTCCTCTTATAAATCCTCCATGGATGAAACTCCTGTTTTGGATTTGGGGGAAATGGACCTCTTCTGATGAGAAGAAAGAGATCTGTTGTCTCCAGGAACTGGCTGAAAAAGGTCCACTCTGTTTCCCCACTCGGGGGGGGGGGGAAATGAAAATTCTGCTTAGATTTTGGCAGGGAGGATTTTCAACCGCTGAGCACCTGCAGGAGGTCTTCCCAGTATCTCCACCCCACTCCTAAGGCACCTGGTACTCCTTACCTGAAACCTTGTCTGCTTAACAACCTGTGAGGTCACTTAATGACTGGAATTGAAAATGCCGAGATTGCGGTCATTGAGCAAAGTGGTTGTGTGACAATGGGCAAGATCAGAGGTGGTATTCAGACGATTTTGGACTGGTCCTGGCCTACCGGTAGCGGAAATTTTGAGTAGTTCGGAGAACCAGCAAATACCACCTCTGGCTGGCCCTGCCCATCCAGCCCTGCCCTTACCTCTCCTATATTCCCTTGTTTGTTAGCTCAGTTGATTGGTGTGACAGAGCGGATTGCCGCACCTCAGCTGAGCTAAAAAACGGCACAGTTCACCAGAGTTGATACAGAGGGCGTATCATCTGCATGCTTTCCGAACCAGTAGGAAAAAATTTGGAAACCCACACTGGCCAAGATGTGAGCCAATTACCTAGCATACAAAATAGTCAGATGATTCTGGGTGGAGGGGTCTTCAGAACCAGTTGTAAGTAGCAATTGGGAGATCCATCGTAACTTTGAATGGCCAGTAAGCAATTGGTCATAATTACCAGCAATATTTGATTTGTACAAAATTGGGTCAAATTTCAGCAGAGACAAGTAAAAAGTCAGGAGCTGTTTTGTATATGAATCCACAATGACAGCCAAAATTGATGTTGTTTGATGACTATGGCAGACACGCGAGGACTGAAATTGCTTTGAATGAAACCAAGTTACCATGATATTAGGAATATAGTGAACCGTGGTAGCGCAGTGGTCAGAATATAGTACTGCAGGCTATTTCTACTAACTGCCAGTTGCCAGCAGTTCGGCAGTTCGATTCTTACCAAAAAGCTTGACTCAGCCTTCCATCTTTCTGAGATGGTTATAATAGGACCCAGATTGTTGGGGACAATAGGCGTACTCTATAAACCGCTTAGACAGGGTTACTTAGACGGGGTTGTAAAAGCACTTTGAAGCGATATGTAAGTCTAAGTGCTATTGCTATACGTCTCAAAGGAAGCCATTATTTTTCTATCATTTCTTCACTCTTCCTTCTCCCTGAAGATCTATTAAGGGTAAAATCTATCCATCAATAGTTCTAAGGACATGAAAGCATCTCAGAAAACAGAAACCCAAGAACAGAAAGATTCAACCTACAGAAAGAATAGATTTGCACACTCTGCCTGCAGCCCTCCTCTTCTTTTTTATAGACAGGACAAGCAGAAATGCATGTTTTGCTTTTGTTTCAATTCAAATTTTAATTTAAAAAAAAAAAAGTTAGTGAAGGAAGGAGCAAGACATTTTTCAAGTTACATATTTTTCTTTTTCTCGGAGATGAAAGAATTAAAAAATAATATTCACAAATGGTAAAGATGGAAAGAGGCTGATGAGCATCTGTTTAGAAGTACAAGAAAGCATATTCATTACATCATTACAACAGACACAGCTTCCGCCAGCCTGGTAGCCTCTCCACTCTGTGTTTGTATTTGCCGACATCTCTGCCGGTAAACTTGCTTTGTGGAATTTGTAAAGGAAAACACTAGCTTTATTTTAAACCATACACCAGGGATGTCAAACCTTAGCCACTTGAAGACTCGTGGTCTTCAACTCCCAGAATTCCCCAGCCAGCTTGGCTGGCTGTGGAATTCTGGGAGCTGAAGTCCACAGATCTTAAAATGGCCGTGTTTGGACACATCTGCCCTAAACCAGAATCGGGCGAGACAAAACTCAGATGGAAGCTGCAAAGTGGTTAGTCCTGGAGATATTCTGGTCAAAAAAAGAAAAGAGGCACAGGAATGGACGTCCTTTTTTTTCTCTCTTTTAAATCAAAGGGTTCCCCCAATAACCCTGAGCCTAGTCCACATAGGCCGCGAGCAGCTGACAGCACCTTTAATTTTTGTGCGAGTGTTTTACACTCTTGAGGTGTACTGTGTATTTCTCCTTCCAGTTTATGTGAATTTTCTCCATAGATGTCTTTTTTTTTTTTTTCTTTTTGTTTTCTTTTCTTTTTGCAAACGGCGGAAAAACCTGTCCCTCAAGTAAGGGAAGGCTGTTCTCACTTGAAGGGGTTTTTTGGGGAGCTGGGGGTTCACTTCCGTGTGTGCAGCGTGTCCTGGAATTTGGTGCTGGTGTATCGTAGATGGAAGCCCTTCTTGTTGATGGTGTCATCTGAGTGAAATCTTACCATCACAGAGTCCCCAGCGGAGTAGACCTCTTCTGGAGGCTAGCAAAAAGGAGAAGATAGAAAAAAAAATGTTAAGGTGATGGGTGAGATAACTTGTGTAAGCCAGGATGACTCATAGACTTTATAATCTTTTTAAGGGGTCCCCAAGGACCCCTTATTTCAACCCTGAACTACAAATATTATTTTCCCCCCAGTGGTTCCCAGACTCATTACATCTCCTAGAGCCGCGGTGGCGCAGTAGTTAGAATACAGTATTGCTGTCATGCCTCTGTTGGAATCTGACTATGAGGGAGAGGAGGAACAGCGACAGGGAGTGGGAGTGTGGCTCCGGAGGTTGTGGAGGAAACCGGGGAAGGGAACAGGCTGGCTGGGCATTCAGAGGAAGACCCAGGCCCATCCCCTCTTCATCCTAGGGCATGCAGGGAGGAGTGGATAAGGGAGAAACGTGAATGGCGTAGTCTGCGGGGGAGGAAAGGGCCCTGATCCCCTTCATGGGCTGCAGCTGTGAGGACTGTTTAAAAGACAAATTGTGCGTGGCCCAGTGCTGGAAGCAAAGCGTGCAATAATTCTAGTCTTTTGGTTCTTATCTGAGTTCTGGCGTCCTTCCCAGTGTGTGTATTTCGATATCTGTGGATGTCTTCAAGCCCTTATCCTGTCTTGTCTTATTAATTGCTTCAGTGTGGTTTGTGTTGTTTTTTCTATTATATGTATTTTGAGTTTGAACGGCATTTGTTCCTTTTCGCAACTGTTTGTGGGGGAGTTTTTTCTCCAGTCAATGATAATTGGAGCCTTGAAGCCAACTTGAAGGAATTCAGGGGACTTCACCTGTTTTTGTGACTCTGTTGCTTTTGCATCCCACCCTGGGTCATCACAATTGCAGGCTGCTTCTGCTGACTGCCAGCAGTTCGGCAGTTTGAGTCTCACCGGCTCAAAGTTGATTCAGCCTTCCATCCTTCAGAGGTTGGTAAATGAGGACCCAGATTGTTGGGGGGCAAGATGCTGACTCTAAACTGCTTAGAGAGGGCTGTAAAGCACTATGAAATGGTATATAAGTCTAAATGGTATATAAGTCTATTGCTACAGATGGTACTATAATTGCCCCAAACTGACGATGTTCCTTTCTTCATTCTGAAATCAGGAATGCATGAAACCAGGAAGTAAAAACAACAGTGCACCCCTGAACCCCTAATCCCAGGAAAGCAAAAAATCCTCACCACTGGCCACATGGGGGACATTCAACTCTGATCATTTTGCTTTATCATCCCATCTCCTGAAACTTGCACAGAATGAGGTAATTCCTAGAGGTTTACATTAATCCTGACATCATTATAAAAAAAAAAACCCAAGTAAAATACTGCTCTCATGAACAAATCACCTACAACAGGATGTGTGTTAAGTCTCCAGAATATCATTTTATATGCTGATTTCATAGAAAGATGTAAACAAAAAAAAAAAAAGGAACCATACATCCCATTAAAAGAACTTCCTCAAGACGTACAAGATCACATCTACGTGGACAGACCTTCCAAATCACAGCTGGGAATCTTCTAATTAGCCAAAAGACACAAACCTGGAAGCTCCATTGCTCCAGAAATGAATTCCATAACAATGGAAGTATCTGAATATATTGCCTCTGTTTTCAAACCACATGATACCGTGTTTCCCTGAAAATAAGACCCAACCAGAAAATAAGCCCTAATGGGTCTTTTAGAGCAAAAAATAAATATAAAACCTGGTCTTATTTTCGGGGAAACATGGTACCAATGTCCCAAGCTACCTATGAGATTCTACATTTTAAAAAGAACATTGCCGACCATCAACAACTTTTTGCAGAAAACATAATTCACCAATCACCAAGACCAGATGAATATTGTTATCACATCATGCTGTGCCATGCATAAAGCTTTTCATAGAACTACGCAATACAGAATATCTTACCCCAGAGCCACAGTAACGTCCCAGACGTGGAGCTGTTCCATCGTAGCCATCAAACAGCTCCATGTAGTCATAGCCACAGTCGGCCTCCTCCTCAATCTCAAACGTTTGGAAGATGAGCTCAACCCCATAGCCTTCCTCAGCCACAATCACCCATTCACAGTCAGAACCCCCGGGATAGTTGTTGTCTCCAAATTGCGCGTGGGAATAGAGATCCT